>NW_024472372.1:0-25000 GCF_017654505.1 Polyodon spathula | reverse complement strand
TAACTAAGAGGAACAAAGAACAATGCTTTCAGTTCGTACTGTACAGTTCTGATTTGAGTAAGAGTAAGTCGTATTGTATTATATTGAGTCACATCTTCATTGCTGTGTTTTTACCCTGGGAAAGAGATCAAACCAACTGACACAAATTCAAACTATACTTGCTACAAGCCTGAGCAGTACTCTATGTGATAATCTGCAGTATAGTATACTGCTCTCGGCAGTATAGTATTTACTCAGGTCTGTCCTTTCTATAGTTTATTGTACAAGCCTAGAAAGACACAGTGAAGAGCTGAAAGCATGGTAAAGCCTGCTGGTGTCTAATTTAATTATCTAAAAATCCCATGCCAAGAAAAACACAAGGAGTATGCTTGGATCCAGCATGGCCATAAATTAAATAAATGTTTAAAGCAGGAACGACTCGCGCAAAGGTGCATGCATGCCTTGCAGAATAATGTGTGCAACCTTTGCAGTCATTTGTTGCAAATGTGATCTGTGCATCATCCACACAGAACCCTTCTTGCATTCTTTGTGCAAGGCGTGAAACTCTTCGCTATCCTTGTGTCCTCCTTGACGAAGCTCCTGCGTTTAGTTTTGCAGGTCTTGCTTAATTCTTATGTTTTCTACTGGCATTTGATTCTCTTTGATGTCAGAAAGCTGCTTGCCTCCATGTGTTCTGTGGTATAACACCAGTCAGCCCAATGAACACAAAACAGCTTTATTAAACACCTGCTGTTCATTCCACCGGCCACGTTACAGGGAACGATCAACCTGATATTGTGTCAGTGTTGTAGCGCCTTGCATTGACAACGTATTGCTTTGTGTGTGTTCTGCCCAGGCCTTCCCAAAATGGAGGTGTCTCAGGATTATTATGGGATGCCCCCTCCTCCTGTGGCGTTCGGACAGCCGCTGCGCCTAGCCCTAGGTGACATCATCGAGCTGACGAAAGCCGAGGTGGACCAGTCTTGGTGGGAGGTACAGTAGCCATGCCTTATCTCCTTCAGGAAACATACTCTAGACTGGACAGTCTGAGAATTACATAGCAGCCAATGTTTAAGATCACTAGAATATACTAGAACTATATATATATATATATATATATATATATATATATATATATATATATATATATATATATATATATATATATATATATATTTTATTTTTTTTTTTTTTTTTTTTTTTTTTTATTATATCCCTCTTTATTTTCCCAGGGCAGAAAAATCTGTACAAGTGAGGTTGGCTGGTTTCCCTGCTCTAAAGTCAGGCCCTTTGTCTCTGTAAGTATGATCTCACATTCTGCCTCATTGTTACGAAACTAGAAACATTTCCATCCTCTGGCGTACCATAGCATTCTTGCAGTTTTCCCCTGGCTATACTAGGCATTTACCATAGTTTGCCCTGGTCTGACACATTCATGAAGTAAGCAATAAGACAGGGTGGGCAGTATTGGGCAAGACTGCCCAAGGGCGTAATGAGGCTCGACGCTACAACCATCAATGGATAACCATTCCCTGTGATTTATTACACTTTGCTATGTATTTACTAGAGGAGACTTTTGCAAGGGGTCCTCTTTGCCCAGCATTCCTGCAGTGACTCGTTCGCCTCCCGTATCAGAAAATAACAGCATTACAGTCCATACAAGCATTTACATGTGTGTAAAATACACGTTTTTGACATTCACAGGAGAGCCACCTCTTTATAAAGTGTGTACGCATTGCACAGGCAGTATGAGTAATGGTCCTTTGCATTCTTTTACAGAGGCTTCCTCCAGACCTCAGCATGTATCCCTGGTAAGTAGGATCTGTCCAGTTTCAATGTTTCTGAGCTTCAGTATGGCTTACTGCAACGGAACATTTCAATTAGAAATCCAGTATTAGGCTGTTGGAGCTTGGACCGTTTATCTTGGTACATTCTGTATTGCTTTAGCAATTTAGAGTTCTACAATTTCTGTTTTAATTTTCCGTTTCTGCACTTTTTCTTTGTGATTGAAAAAAAACTGAAGTTTGTCCTTATCAACGTATGATTGCATTTTAATAATTTCGGGTCAGATAAATCACTGTCCAAAATCTTCTCGAGGAAGGGGGATACCTTTATGCACCTCTTTATTTGTACCTGTTGCATCCGCTCTACGCACACAGAGACACAGCCACCAGGTCTGTTCCCTTGACTCTTCTGTCGTGTTGCAGGTTTGCTGGGAACATGGAGCGCGGTGGCGCCGAGAATCTCCTCAGCACCCGCTCTGACGGCACCTACCTGGTGCGGCAGCGGCAGAAAGATGCGGGCGAGTACGCCATCAGTATCAAGTGAGTTAGAGGCAGCAGACTGGATTACACTATGGATTGCACTGGGGCTCCGGTATTGACTTATCATCATTATCTCTATGCCTGCCTTTACCTGGCTTTGAAATAGTTTTGCTCTTGTCTGGAGAACCCTAACTGCCCAGCACCCAACATACTTTCTTATTCCATTTAAACCACTGCGACAATGAATTGCCATTGATTAGTTCTCAGTCGTAAAGGTGAGGGAAGGACACACAACATTATCAACTGACTCGCTTTTGAAGGCACCTGCCTGAACGTTTGTCTGCTTCTTTAAGTCTGAACCCACTGATCCCTCTTTCCCCGTCCCAGGTTCAACGTTGAAATCAAGCACATCAAGGTGACCACGTCGAGCGGGCTGTTCCAGATTAACGAGAAGAAGGCTTTCAAAGGGTTAATAGTAAGTTCTCCTTTGCACCCCCTGCAGTGTCCCACGAGTGGGGATGGTTTTTGGCACAACCACGCCCACAGAGTTTTTGAAGGCGTTTGAAAGTTAAACAGGTGTGAAGGGACAGCCCCATTTGGTGACCGCCCACGGTTACCGCCAAATTATAAATAAAAATATAAATATACAAGCGAGATGTCTGCAAATCACACCTCCCACATTCCCACCCTCGCAGCTGGCCCTGGGGACAGGGAGCTCCTTTCCTCTTCAGACTGCTTGGCAACCGTGCTTCAGATATGCAGACGTGGGGCCAAGTGTAAATATAAATACACACAATGAATTCAATACAAGCTGTGGGTGTTGTTCTGAACATCTAAACACGCAGCCTTGCTGTAGGCGAGGCTGATGGTGGAGATCCCAGACTCATTTGACAGCCAACACTAGTACTTGTTGTATGATCTGTACACCCCTTTGAGGTCAAAGCTTAGCTGCTGGCTTATTATCTCTGTGTGTCAGTAACTGCTGCTTGCACCAGGTCAGGTGAGGTTAGGCTTCTCAGGCAATAAAACATGCTTCCCCTGATAGCAGACAGATAACAGCAGCCTTTAACATAGCTGCACTGGGAATCAGAATCAGAGCTTTGCATCTTTTCTCTATACAGCAAGGTCTTCCGCTTGTCAGACCGCACAAAGGCACAGTGCTGTGCTAAACGAGGTGGGGTGGCTTTCCTCACTTAGGCTCCTCAATGATTGGATGCTTTTGATGTCCTCATGCGTTTTTATTTTCCTCTGTCGCTGCGTAGGAGCTGGTGGAGTTCTACCAGCGCAACACTCTGAAGGAATGCTTCAAGGCTCTGGACACGACTCTGCAGTTCCCTTTCCAAGAGCCTGAGCAACAGACAGTCGCCAAGTCTCCAGGTTAGTGCTCTCAGGACAGCTGAAGTGACACACAGGCATGGAGATAACTGCTCCCTCCCTCACCCCCTAAGAGAAAGGGTGCTCCCTCCAGTCCAGGGCAGGCTTGAGGCATGGAGACTGAACTACTCCCTCCCTCTATCGCTTCTCTGTGGATGGGGATAGTCTGCACTATGCTGTATTGACATCATTTTCTTGCTTGGTTGCAGCGGGCAGCGTGAGATACTACGGCACAGCCAGGGCTCGGTATGACTTCTCAGCACGAGACCGCTTGGAGCTCTCCATGAGAGAAGGGGACGTCATCAAGATCATCTCAAAGAAGGGCCAACAGGGCTGGTGGAAGGGAGAGATCTATGGGAGGGTGAGTTATCCGAAGGGGCTATAGAAAGAACATGACACAGAAAACCCATTTCAGTGCTGGAGCCAAACCAATCAGCTCCCGTAATTAGCATTGTATGTATGGGTTTGGGTATGGTAATCTCTAAAGGCATTGTGATCCAGAAAGCTTGTGCATGCTGTTGTCCCATGCATTTAACTGGTTTGCTTTTTTAATATGCCCATTATGACAAGTGTATACTGGTAGTGCATATAGATATTGCATTTATTCATAGAACGTTAGTTTTTCCATGCACAGCTTAGAAGTTGTGCAGCCAGTTAAATCCATGTCGATCCAGAGGGTGCAAAATGAGCCCAATAATCTACAGCCTCAGTTTTGCATCACCAAGAATTTTAGGATTGAGACATAATTTAAAAACACAAACTATATGAACTTAATTTTGATCTTTTATTTAACATCCTGTAATCAAAGAAACCATAACAACAGTACACTATTTCATGTTCAATTTCGAAATGTTTCCATTTTTTGTCAGTTTACCGTTAAGCATATGGGAAAACTACAAAGCGGTATCTAATTCAAGGGGTTAACGTAACATTATTCAGCAGGTTTTGTTTGACTTTTTGAAGCAAAATGAGTTCATTCAATAGGGTGATGCAACACTTTTGGCCACAGCTGTACAAAGTGGGGTTAGACAAGAAGAAACTGTGACAAGAACATAAGCAGAAATAATACTACTACAATAATACTAATAATGCATAAATATATTTTTTCACAGGTTGGCTTGTTCCCAGCGAACTATGTAGAGGAAGATTATTCTGATTAC
Organism: Polyodon spathula; assembly: GCF_017654505.1. Classification (NCBI taxonomy): domain Eukaryota; kingdom Metazoa; phylum Chordata; class Actinopteri; order Acipenseriformes; family Polyodontidae; genus Polyodon; species Polyodon spathula. The sequence continues at coordinate 20,223 of NW_024472372.1, read as the reverse complement.
TGCTGACAGACTGTCTTTCCAAAGCGGTGTCCACAATCCTGAGATAATAAACCGAGAGTGATGATATTGACTGATTTGTAACTTTTTTTTTTTTTGATGATGATGTTGGCTGGAAACTGGGGACACAGAAGCAGCCCAATGTTGCTGGCAGTTCCCCTCTCTGCGCTGTTCTGAAAACGTTCCAGATCACAGAGAGAGGGACGAATGTATTTATTTTTAAAGAGTTTGAGCAAGGTGACACAGTCCACCTGTCCCATCTGCTGTGGCTGGCTGGTTATAAAGCTGGCACGGCAATTGCATTTCAGATCCTTGTACCCAGCCTCTAAACGCCGTGTGCATTTTAACTGCTGACTGTCAGGTCTATCCAAGTCTCTTTGTGCTTCCTATTTACCCTTCCCAAGTGCCAGCGGAAAGGCTTTCCCTCGTTATTTGCAGCAACTCCCCCCTTGTATTCTGGTTCAGATATACACAGAGGCTCCCCCAGCGGAGTAAATATGCTGAGGAGTAAAGAAACAGCACCTCTTATTCAACACAGCATAAAAATTCAGCAGCACCAAAACCACAGTTCTCAAGCATCGGCCAACCAAGGGAACAGAGCGAGCTGTGAAAATGATATGCATTACAGAGGGGAACAGTCTCCTTGGCAACTACAATAGGTAGAGCAGCAGAAACCCGAGCCCATATTTCCACTGCTGGATATTTAATAAGGCGTGCCTGTGACACCGTTTTTCTTCTCATCCTCAAATTCATCCGATTATTAGTTCAAGCTGTTTTGCCAGCTCCGTTCTGGATTGCAAAAGGACCTCCGGAGGATTGTGTCCGTGGAGTTCTGGACTCCGAGGGTAGACAGCAATGGCTTGAAGAGCATGCTGGACACGATGGAACTCACGGTTTCAGACGTGGTATTCTTGTGCGCAGCTATTTAAGAGAAATCCACGCAGGGCATAATAGTTTTATCCACAGAACTCTACGTCCATCTCCCCAGGGGTTTCACGAAAATAAAACCAGGCATTGAAACAGTCTTAAAATAGCCCTGCAGTGTTGTCTGCACGTTTAAAACACACTTGAGTTTACAGAAAGAGGTGGGGTAGCTGTAAAAGTCAATTGGTGCTGGTGTTGTAGAAAAAAATAACATGTACAGCAGACCAATGAACCACATGGAAATACAGAAAAACCTGTCTAATCCAGCAAGCCTTGGGACCGGAAAATTGTGCTGGATTATACAGTGTGCTGGGTTAACGAGGTACTGTAAAATCACGTACTGTATCTAAAGAAAAAGGTAGAATTCCATGATAGACAGGTTCTGGATTGCAAAGGGAATCACACCATACATTTCAATAGACATTTGGTTGGGACCCAAAAAGTCATGCAGAATTATCCAGAATGTCAATTTGTAGAGGGGCTTTACCGTACTAAGAGATGCCACAACAAGGCTTAACAACATAGAAGCATTGTGAAGTCGTCACACATAAGTGTCATGGCATTAAATTATCTGAGCACCATTTCACATGCAGAGAGCTTACATCATCCCAGTCTTTACCATAAGAAAAACTGAATTGAAAACCACATGGTTCCTGCTCCAACACAGCTCCGCCCTCTTCACTGAGAAAGAGGTGAGTCTGACTCCACCCATCCCTCTTTGGAATGCTAAATGAGCAACCAATCATAAGAGAATGGGAGGAGTCAGCCCTGAGATTTTTTTTTTTTTTCATTATATTTTGCATACTGTTGCTTTAGTCAAATTCTGATTGTTATTACTAAGTGTGGCAGGGCAAAATCCCAAAATGTCAATAGTGTATATATATATATGGGATATAAGGGGAGAAAATCCTTTGTTGAGAGATTGGAGAGGATTTAGGGGAGTCTTGCAGTGTGCTGCATTCTGTGTAAATTTGTTTTGGTCTGGGCATAAGTATTGTTTTGTTTTGTGTGAATCTTTTTATTTTGGCCCTTGTGCCAGTTGCTTTGTTCCTGTGTTTGTTTTGTTTATTTTGTTAATAAACGTGTGCCAACAGCACTTTAACTGCAGTTTCTAGCCTCCAAGTCTCATTCTTGATGTTATCCTGTTACAGTAATGTGTGTGTGTGTGTGTGTGTGTGTGTGTGTGTGTGTGTGTGTGTGTGTGTGTGTGTGTGTGTGCGTGTGCGTGGGTGCGTGCGTGCATGTGTGTGTGTTTCTGGGTTAGATGCTTTAGGGAAATGAATACGGAATATATTTTCTATTTTAAACCCAGTTGATTTAAAAAAAATTGAAACAAGTTATTGGCTGGAATCCTTTCCATTATTATCTTGTACCACTTGGAGATGTAAATAAACATGAGTATATACAACTCAACCTGCTGGGCAATACAGACTTAACATTGTCGTTTGTGCTTTTATCATTTGTTGTCCAATTTACCAAAAATGGAAACATTAAAAAGCTGCCTTAAAGAAAGTGTGTTCCCTCCAGTACAGGGCAGGATTGAAGCATGGACTTCTCCCCCCTCCCTCACCCCCCTAAGAGAAAGGGTGCTCCCTCCAGTCCAGGGCAGACTTCAGGCATGAACTGCTCCTTCCCTCCCTCACCCTCCAAAGAGAAAGTGTAAACCAGTACTGCTGGTCCTGCAAGTGTCATCATAAAAAAAACAAACACAATATCAAAGCTTTGTATGAAAGGCATAGTAGAGGTTAAGCTTGGAGCAATCTACCTAGTGAAAGGTGTGTGTGTCCAGGAGCAACAATCCTCTCGAGTTGCTGTCTAGAACCTTGTTGTTTACTGCTGCTTGGCAACACAAGCGTTGCTACAGTGCCAGCCCTTTGACCCTGCCTCCCAGATTACCCAGAGCAGGCTGACTGATCATCCAGCTCGCACAACATGCCATCGGGAGACAGCAGGTGAGTTTGTTCACTTGTTTTATAAATAGCATTGTTTTAAAATTAAGCAGGAAAAATAACAGTGAATCTGCAGTAAAAGACAACCGAGTTGGGCTTGTTTTGACAGCCCTGCTTCACGGTGATTTATGTGACTGGTAACGCTCTGCACACAGATCTAAGTGCTTATAAAGAAATAGGTACAATCTGTTTAATATATGGCTATGTTCATGTTTGTATGTCTACCACAGAATTTGTCATACTGGAACAGCACTTTACACGCAAAGCGACTTAAGTTGCACAAAGCCATGATTCGATTCTTCAGTCTGAGCTCTCCAAAGATGAGGGTCATTGATGTTGACTGGGCTAGTTTGCCATTCAAAGTGAAACGAGGGAAGAAGCAGCTGCTTGGGTTTGTGCAGATTGCTGCTCTCCACAGAGTCTAAGAAAAGCAGCGATCACACAAACCCAAGCAGCCGTTTCTTCCCTCTTTTCACTCTGAATGGTAAATCGGCTCCAGTCGACAGCAGTGGCCCTCGTCTGATTTCAGTGGAGCGCTCGATCATAATAATGGAATAACGGGTTCATACAGCACCGCTTGCACTCAGAACCGAGTCCCAGCAGAGATTCCTTTCTGTTCCCAGCCTCATCCCCCCCTACAATGGACTGAGAGATGACAACCTCGCTCACTTCTTTAATAGGAGGAGAACACGCAGGCACCTCAGGAAAGCTGGCCTGGTAAACACTGCCCGCAACTTTTGTTTGTTTGTTTGTACAAATCATATTTTCATCCATTCTCAAAGCTCTCTGCTCCAAAGCCTCGGTAGCACAATCTTTGTAGAATCGTAAAAACGCACCTGATTAAAATGACCAAACCCACAATAAACTACATTTAATTTAGAGGCTTGTGTGCAATCTGAAGTGGCTTCTTATATTGGATTATTACAATTGGGAAATTATGGATGGCAATTTGTAGTAAAAAACTTTCAGAATCTAGACCAATATTTATTGCTTACACAAGGTGCCCTAGGGTAATCTTAATGTCTTCAGTGCAAATTCAATGGCAAACGTTTCCACTAGAAATCTTTCTCAGTGTCTGCAATGTAAATTGACAAACATGTCGACTACAAGCGTTTGTCTTTGTCTTCAGTGTAACTTCAATGGCAAATGCTTCGACTAAAATTTTTTCGCAATGTCCTCAGTGTTTTTTGAATAGACAAAACATATGCCATTCAATTTCCACCAAAGACACGGAGAAAGACTTCTAGTCTAAACATTTGTCATTTAATTTACACTAAAGACACTGAGAAATCCTTCTAGTCGATACATTTGTGGTTTTAAATGTTACACCGACACTGAGAAAGAGTCAGAATGTTTCTTTCAGTATTTCTAAATGTGCCTCTCTTGAGTGTTTCACAGTTCTGGATGAGTGCCCATTTTGCTTTGATAGGTAACCCGCTCAGGTGAAATAGTCTCAGAGAAGGTCTATCGACTCAACATCGCCAAGCAGGAACACATGGACCAAACCAGGCAGCTTCTGGTCACCGCGATCAACGAGAAGTACAACAACATAGAGGTGTGCTGTTCTGTACTGTACATTAGAAATCCCGTATGAGTCTGTCAGAATCCAAGTGAATCTTATCCTGGGTCCACATTTCACCCCGTTCATGGATCTAATTTCGAAAGTAAAACACTTTTTTTATGTTCAAAAGTAATTCCTGGTCACAATATTGTTTTTTGTGATTTATAGCAAGTTAAAAAGTTGTGTGTAGTGATAATTATTATTACATACTAGGAAAAGTATGACAACAAATGACAGCATTTTTTTTTTTTTTTAATTATGCATGGTCTGAGTGTTTCTGATCTCTGTGCTTTTCTGATCTAGAAAGCAGAGAGGAGGCTGGACCAGGATCAAACACAGCGGGGAGGAACCATCGGGTACAGAGCCCAGCACTCCGCCCTAAGCCCCGGCAGAAGGAAAAAGGATGCAGTCCACCCCGAGGCAGAGAGGATCAAGCGATATCTGTCAGGGGTAGGAGGAGGTGTCCTTTAATGAATTCTGCATTTACCATTTCATTTTACAAGAGACCATTTATTTATTACAAGTTAACATGAACCGCTGACCCCTGCCTTGCATGCTATAAGAGAATCACTGGATATTATTGGTAGCTTGTATTTTGTTCCCCAGCAGGAACTTCTTAATGGACATGTGAAGAGATCTGAGCGGCATCTTAATTCACAAACCCCAAAATAAAACAAGAATCAACACTGAAGTTGTTTTTGTTTGTTTGTTTTTTTTACATGAATTTTATGTTAAACTGATGTTTCTTTTCAACTTTCAATACCAAACAGGATATGGAAAACAAGACTCCTACTGCATAGCAGTTTCACCATTCTAGATTTCCCTAGGAGCTTGATTAGCCACAGTGTGTATAGATAACAAGCTCAGGTGTGTCTTATTGAACTCATAGTAAAACCAGAGTACACTGTGGAAAATACAACCCCCTAGAAGGAAAGCCACAACTTCCTCATATAAACCCGGCTGTGCACAGTATCATGCAGCTATGAAACCACAAAGTGCAAAATACACTGTGTAGATAACTCTCTCTGCAGGCATTCCCAGAAACTGAGCTGCTTCCTGGTTTGCTCCGCCCTTTCAGCTGGACAAGAAAACCATTGAGAACTTGACCGGATTCAGTCTTGGAAGTGAAGTTGCACCTTGCGGATTGCTTGTTATTGACCTCTCTCCCCACCCCCCCGGACCCGAGAGGTGTGCACCAATCAGACAAAAGGGGAGTGCCCCCAAGAAGGGAAGCCAGCCCAGATCTAAAGAGTCGACTCAGAAAGCCAAGGTAGAGTTCAGCTGTACCAGGTGATTTCCTTCCTTTCTATGGCTGTTGATCACTAATTATATTTGAAACTTGCCATAGGTTTTTTTTTTAATTTTATTTATGTGAACTAAGATTGCAGACAATTCAAAATGAAACCTAGACAATGAATACAACTCCTCATTCATAGGGTATCTTCTGCTTATTATCACCACATTGAAATGTCCTGTCCAGACTATAATGGGAAACAATAGGCACGCTTTCCTGATAATATCTCTTAATGCCACTCACTATTAACAGCTGACTTCCACCACACTTAATATCACTTTGGGAATTAAAACTAGCATTAGAAGAATCACATTTAACTAAGTTGCTGTGCAGTGTTTGACTATCCTGAACTTTCAGTAGCAAAACACAGCACACAGGGCCCTGCAATGCATATGTATACAGCTTTGCTTTTAATTATTAAGAATATGCTGGGCATTAATAGTGCAACAGACTCCATATTGAATATGTATATACTGTATACGCTCTGTTATTATCACCATGTGTGTATATATATATATATGTTTGCTTTGCCATACCTCGCTATGCTTTACAATGCTTACCATTGCCTTGCTATCCTTTTCCTATGCTTTATTACACTTTGCAATGCTTTCCCTATGCTTTATTACACTTTGCTATGCTTTTACTGTGGGAAACTCTTAGGAGGGATCCGTTGAACGCACCCCAGTTCTTGCAGGGCTCCCTGAAAGGTGAGCCAGGCAGCAGGGCAGAGTCTGCGGTGGTGACCCTCATCTACCTTGGGAAGCAGGTGAGCTTGCCCTGTGAACGCCAGGACCCCCGAGACGAGGTGGCTGTCTACCAGCAGCACTGTGGGGGGGGGGACCTCTGCGTCTTCAAGGGAAAGCTGCTGGAGCAAGGCAAGTGCAGGGAGAAGGACCTTCTTGCTATTACTAGCATTAGTTATTTTTTTGGCAGATGCCTTTATCCAAGGCGTTACAGTACAGGGTTACAATGCAAGATTTATATTTAAATGCAGTAGTTTACAGTAAGTGCAAATGATACAATGTGAAAGAGGATGCAACAAGTTAGGATTACTAACCTGCTTTGCCTGGTTTTGAGCTGCTTGGAGCTCGGCTGGAGAATCCTAAGTGCCTGGACTGAACAGCCTCCCTCATCCCATTCAGTCCATGTGACTGATCGACTCTGCTAACCCCTCCAACTCGACATCTATATGTACTGAAAGAAGGGGGGGCAAGTTGACAGGTCACATTATCCCAGACAAAGGTGGTCAACTAGGGCTGGATTCACCTTCTTTGTAAAGCACTTCTTTGTTCTTGCTATTATTATTATTATTATTATTATTATTATTATTATTATTATTATTGTTGTTGTTGTTGTTGTTGTTGTTGTTAGTAGTAGTAGTAGTGGTGGTATGGTTATTGCTCTTGCTTGTATTATTATGATTATGATTGTTATCGTTATTAACCGCGTGCTGTGTCTCCGTTGCAGAGCGCTTTCGGATTCGCTCCCATCGTAGCCCTGGCTTCGGGTTCAGTCTACGCTTCTCTCTGGATGGGGTGGTGGTGCAGCGTCTGAGCGCCTGCTGTGAGTCCCGGCATGGGCACGGCCAGCGGCTCGGGGGCAGGACCGGACACTTTGGGGTGGTCAGCGTGCAGGGGGCGTCCCCCTGTCCCAGGTACTGCACTGCCGTTTACACTAGCCAGCCCCACGGAGATACATGACTTCAGTGTAAGCTTCATGATTGAAGGTGAACACGGAATTAGCTACTTTGTTACAAGGATGAAACCAGACCATGTTTCAAATGTGTTACCATTTATTAGTTCCAAATGCCCAAGTCACATTCTACATGTATTGTTTAGATGCAATATGTGCCGCTAGTATTAACAGAGATAGACACTTGATCAGATTGCCTGACCCCTGGAGAGAGCTCTCAGACTGATTCGCTGATGGTCCACGATGCTCCTGGAGGTATTAGAGGCTTCTCTATCTGTGTCGCCTCCGTGCCTGGTGTTTGTACCAGATGGGCTCAGGACACATGTGACCACAGTCTGGTTGCAGTTTGTTATCTTGTTAATTACATTGAGCCCTTCAGCTGTTTTCTCCATTTGGGTGCAACCAACCCCTAACTACTCTCTTTTGCAAGGTCACTGTGGTTAATTGTTTACCAGATTTCATTCCATGTGTTTCTGCACAGGTTTGATCTCTCCAATCATTTTAAACCCTGAGTTACTCTACTTATGTCAAAGTGCTGCAACTTATGTCAAAGTGCTCTCATATGATATTTCCCATAGATTTTCATCCTGCTGGTGGTTCATTATGGGTACAGTAAAGGGTTAAAGGAGTGTGACCCGAGGCTTTCAAATCAATTCGCTCTCCTCTCAATAGCATTAGAAACATGATCAGTTTTATTACTCCTCTCATTCCCTTTGCCTTGAAAATTAGAAGCATCCAGTCATTTAAAACATGCATGCTGTCTGCAGTACAGCAGCTGCTGCAGCACTGTCTTGTTGAGCATGCTTCCATGTCAATTTCTGCTAGCAGTCGGTATTTAGATATAATGACCTCAAGGCAACTCACAATCCACAGCAATGGTGTGAAAAGCCACGTCTCTCTATTTGTTCCCGTGCTCCTGTTTGTAGGTGTCAGATAGCAATGAAACTGGAGAAGACACCAGAACCAAAGCCACCCAAGAAGAAGAAGACCACGTGGCTCCACGAACCACGCTGTAATTAAGAACAACATTCGAAAAGGAAATGTTTGTCCTTGTGGTACACTGAAGTCCATTTGCCATGCCACTTGTCATTTCAAATACCCTTTTGTTTTGTGTGCATCATCTCGCACTATATACTATATCAAAAAATAGACTGCACAATAAAATGATGGGCTGTTTGTTTAACTGTGCCATGTCTGATTGAAAAACATGTTGATTGTTGTTGATAGTAGCCTATCCCTTTGAGACTAATTACTTCAATGCTATGTCGTTAATTAAGATAATTAGTGTTAATTATGTAATTGTCATTAAATGCTATTATTTTCATGTGCTGTGTGGTGTCCAAGTCACTAGCTGCTTGTTTCAGTGTTAAGAGGGAGCGCTCCCTCTGGTGGTGTGTAATACTGGCTGCACTCCTTGGGGAAAACAAAACTAGTTCGCTGGAGTCAAGCGGTTTGGTACACAGGGCCAAATGTTCAAAGCGTTTACTACAGTCTTTCATTAACGCCTTTAACCAAACAACTACTTTCAAGTTTTCTTCATCAGTGTGTTTTGTCCTCATTTTTGTAACATGATTTTTTCTTGCAATTGTACAAACGAGCAGGAAATAACTGAGCTGTAACTTTTATTTTTTAAAGGTGCATGGTTCTGTGTTCGTCATAACTCCCTCCGGGGAATATGAAAATGACAACAATAAAATAATCTGTTTAACAAGTTCAGAAAACTTTTGTCTTTATAATCAAAACCCCCGCAGCGCTGTTTTTAAATACACCGTGGGGGCTCCAACTTCCGCGCAAATTGTTTCAGTAACATCTTAGTTTAGGTATCCCTTATACGTGATTATAAACTTTGCAAAAGTACCTTAAACTGTATTAGCAAAGCCGCCCCGTGCAATTAGCGAGACCTACGTATAAAGACAGACAGGCAGACCGGCATGGAAAGACAAACAGACCTGAAAAAGACAGACAATAACTCATTATAAACAAAAGCAAAATACTAAGAACAATGGCATTCAATTATTTGTTGAAATCTAAAAAAAAAAAAAACAAAAAAAAAAGAAAACCTTGAAGAGGTTGAAGCAAAATCAAACTGAGTAAAAACCTGATCAAGATCGATTAGTGCTGTTTACAGCTTGAGTTTCCTGCTGATATGAGATCATTTTGTTGCAATGGTAACCTACATTAATTGACAGGATAAACTGTGGTGCATTAGTGACTCGATGAGTCAGCTTACTATATATCTTTTCTGATGTGGAATCGCTGTGTTTTTTACGGTAATCCACACATAATTGAATTCTGATTTTTGATCTATATATAGTTTATAGCTGTATTTAAAACAGCACCCGGTCATATTAAATAAAAGCTCTTTTGTAAGGATGATAATTTAAAAAAAAAATTAAATAGACGACACATAGCCATTCTCCATAGAATAAAAACTCCGTGCGATTGGTCAAGCCCGCTGACAATCAAAACGTCTCCCTCTTTCTGATTGGTGCGCTCCGCCTCAATGGAAAGCGATGAAAACATTAACCGAGACAACGCTCGTATAAACAGAGATTTTAAAAAAATCACCCAATTGGCGAGTCGGCTTGTCCTTCAAACCTCTCCCCTTATTCAACTGGTTCGCCAAACCGTCAATACAAATAGTGAATGGCTAGCTGGCGCAGCGATTGGCTGATGTGAACAGGGGGGGGCGTGGCCTCGGGGAACCTGTTTGGTCGAAGTAAGTGACAGCTGAGAATTTTTTTTTTTTTTTTTTCCCCCACCAAGTATCCGCCTATGAAAGCATGAAGTGACTGGGAAGCAGGGAAGCCGCAGCCCCGGTGAGATATTCGCGTTTCAAAAGGGATCTGCTCTGCTCACAGTGAAAGCCCTCGGCCATGCCCGTCTCCGGCAGGAGGGAGGTGGGAGTGCGTCCAGCATCTGAGGCTCTTAATACCGCCGCGACGGACAGGGAGGTGTAGGTCCGGGCAGGTGAGTCTCCGCTCGTTATTTTTTTGGGGTTGTCGCCGTGAGTCAGTAGCATGCATGCAAGGGAATGATAATAAGATCGGGCTTGCAGGATTGCATTGCACAGCACAGCACAGCACAGCATAGCATAGCATCACACATCTGCAGAGAGAGAAAGAGAGAGAAAGAGAGAGGAAGAGGGAGAGGGGGAAGGGACGGGATAATAATGCAATAGGAAATTCCTGCTTCCCTATTTTTTTTTTTTTTTTTTTGTAGTATAATAATAAAATCCTACCGATAAAAAAAGAAAGAACCTGATTAATAATAATAATAATAATAATAATAATAATAATAATAATAATAATACAGTATAATCAATACGATATAAACACAACAACGCCGCGTTATCTGAATCGGCACGTCCTCAATGCAAATTTTATTTCAGTTCGTACTGATGTACGATATGAGCGATCAGGATACGTGACAATGAATTAGAAACGTCGGCCTGAAAACAAGGTTTTGCCGTCTAATTGATCGCATTATTTCGGTATACGGTGCTGTGCAATGGAAGGTAGAATTATATCAACCGATCGCCTTTTTTTTTGCAGTGCAATTATACTTAGTACCGAATACTAGAATGAAATGGCTGTGCAAACAAAGGCTCTGGTAAATGGACCCGAATCACGCAGCTCTAGTCATTTTGCAGGGGTCTTCCAATTGAAATACTGTAGCCCACAACGGCTTTTAGCTGTAGGGTTGCCCTGTAAATGCCTCTGTAATGAAACACTATACAGGGACCTTAGGCATTTAGTGTCGGGCTGCTAATGCTTTGTGAATAAACCTCATTAGGGTTGACCCAGTTTTCCCTGGAATGGCCCGGTTTTCAGGAAGTTGTCAAAAAGGGTACAATGTTACTGCAACAGACAGTGGAGCAGTTATATTATTATCAATGTTTCCTGTTGGATGCAAGTAGCATTTCCAAAGAGAGTTTAAACTTTTAGCCCCCCTCCCCCAGTTCGGAGGTGCCGTTTTGGTGGGTAACCCTAAACTTCATGGCAACCAAACCCTTAACCTAAACCCAACCACAAACATGTTGTCAAAAATATATTCCTTTATATTATGATTAGTTGGATCTCTTTTAAAGGAGGGCCTAGCATCCTGATCGCTGAGGGGAATCTTACTTGATGTGATTCAGTGAAAGAATATTTCTATTGTGTCAATAAAGTTAGGAGATTTGCATATGTGTGAGTGTGTGTAAGGAGGCCATCGGCCCACGTTGCTCGTTTGGTTGTTAGTAGCTTATTGATCCCAGAATCTCATCAAGCAGCTTCTTGAAGGATCCCAGGGTGTCAGCTTCAACAACATTACTGGGGAGTTGGTTCCAGACCCTCACAATTCTCTGTGTAAAAAAGTGCCTCCTATTTTCTCTTCTGAATGCCCCTTTATCTAATCTCCATTTGTGACCCCTGGTCCTTGTTTCTTTTTTCAGTTAGAAAAAGTCCCCTGGGTCGACATTGTCACTACCTTTTAGAATTTTGAATGCTTGAATCAGGTCGCCGCGTAGTCTTCTTTGTTCAAGACTGAACAGATTCAATTATTTTAGCCTGTCTGTGTGTGACATTGCCTTTTAAACCCGGAATAATTCTGGAACCATTTTGTAGCGAGGTGACCAGAACTGAACACAATATTCAAGATGAGGTCTTACAAATGCATTGTACAGTTTAATCATTACTTCCCATGTTTTAAATTCAACACTTTTGTCAACAAGATGCTCAGATATATTGTCCTTTTTTTTTTTTTTTTTTTTTATAGCTTCCCCACATTGTCTAGATGAAGACATTTCTGAGTCAACATAAACTCCTAGGTCTTTTTCATAGATTCCTTCTTCAATTTCAGTAGCTCCCATATGATGTTTATAATGCACATTTTTATTGCCTGCGTGCAGTGTGTATATATATATATAACAGTCATTCCACATCCTGTAACTCGGTCATTGTAAATGAAACCAAAATGAAAGTCCTTATGTAGAGAAATATATTCAGTACCACTAATCAGATTGTCATTCTGCTGTTGACTGCCATTTCATGATCGGTAACATTTTTGGTCACACTGATGCTGTAGCTGTGATTTAGAATTTAGAGTCATGCCGAGGTGCGTGGAAGTTATCGAACAGACTTGTTTTGTATGTTTGTTGCCGGGCTGGTGTATACCACTATAGATGCACATCTTGCTCACACAGGAAGTTCAGCACAGGAAGCAGTGTGGTGGCAGGGACAATCTAGTACAGAAACAAAACCACTTTCAAAAAACAGATTTAATTTGACTTTGACACAGAATGAGTTAATTCTATAGGGCTGTGCAAAACCTTTGGCCATAGCCGTTACAAGTGGATGGCATGATAAATCCCTTATGCTGTGAATGAGTGGTATAGGACCATGGCCCTTGTGAAACTCGACAGCTCTGCTTGTGTTAAAAGCTTACAGGCTTACCTTTGGCAGGTCAACCTGCATGCATACCCCTGTTTTTAAAACATTACCAGCCTGTTAAATACGAAACACACACGTTTCATTGGGCCCGAACAGCTTTTTAAAAGCTCTGCTTTGTTTTCAGCTCAAAATACGTAGCTGGCACACTGTGTACAAATGAAACGCGCCTTTGCTTTTCACCCAGTTTAATTGCAGCTATTCGGTCCCCACGTGTCCCTGAAACAAAATCAAAGCATGACATGATAGCGGGGGAGTTTTAAAAATGCATGTTGTATTGGATTATAGCATCTGATTCAAACAAAACAAGATTGCTGTAGTGCCCTAAGGGCAGATGACCAGAGTTGAATAGGAATATCTGATTTATAGTGTGTGTGTTAGGCAGAAAAAAAGTCAAGCAGGATGCAGTGCAGATGAACTGGAGGCAACCGTCGCTTTAGGCGAATTTGCCAGAGCTCGTTGGAGTTGCTCTGCTCAGATCTGACCTCCAGGGACCCCTGAGACCCGCACCGCAGCCTTGGAGGAAATATCCACGGCAGAGGAGAGCCAAGGAGGGCAGAGGAATGGTCCTCGTGTACAAGCTGCGAGGTCTGGTCTGAATCAAGCTGGCAAGAGTCAGATTCTAAGAGTAATACTGTTGTGACACACGGGTGACAAATCCACCAATTACCATTAAGCATTTGTCAGAGTTCCAGTACTTATTATAGTATCTTATTCTGTGTTTAGGCGACATCCAGTGCATTGACCATACAGCTAGGGCAGTTTTCATTCGACTAGATAAAGCAATTCTATAGGGTGAAGCAAAACTTTAGGCTGTAGCCATACAATCTAATTCTAAAGCTATCGAATGGATTTTAGGGTTGCAGTAAGAACTTATAAGGGTGGATTAGGGCCATCCTATCTGCAAGAACTGCTACCTCTGTATCTTCCTATTTTGTTTTTTGAGATCAGAAAATGCAGAACTGTAGTTGTTCTGTAAAATCATCTTGGTCATGTGGAGCTGGTGCTTTTTGCTGCTGTGCCTCTCGCTCGTGGAACTCTGTTCCGGTTGAGATCAGGCGGTTTGATACGTTGGATTCTTCTAAGTCTAGGTTGAAGACATCCTTTTTTGAACGTGCTTCTATATGATTGCTTGTGGCTTTAGTGTATTGTACAGATAAGCTCTCTTGTTTTGTATTTATCTTTGTACAGAGCTCTGGGGTGCCGTGGTGTGAAGGATGCTATATAAAAATGCATTTCTCTGTAAAGTAAAAAACACTTTTTTCTTTTTAGGGCTACTAGTCGTTTTATTCTAAGGTAATACATTGCGTGCGCGGTCATTGTCTCTCGCTGTAGCAGAAATCGTTTTTCACACTTGCTTCTGCTTGCTTCTGTCTGTAGAAAATGTGCAAACCATACCTACACATCTCTGTGCAGTACATCAGGCTATGTATTTCAAGGTAGAGTAGAGGGGTAGACTGTGAATTCAGATGGAAATAACAATGTTGTAATGGATTATCCAAACAGAAACCTTCAGTTTGCATGTTTTGCAAACTCCCTCCTCCCTGATCCCAGTTGGCTTGTATCAGAGAGCTTGCTTTGTATGCATTCAGGCTGCATGCTGCTGGGTGGAGGCCGGTCTCCTCCTTTGCAATCTGTGGTTTGTATAGATGGAGGGAGCGCTCTGGGAAGGGAAGGGCAGCAGAGACAATAGCCCTGCTTATGTGCCAGGGAGGGAGCAGGGAGTGTGGAGGGCTGCAGTACAACCCCGGCAGGGCGCGTTAACCAAACCAAACACTGCTTTCAGACAATGCCAGGATTGTACACACACACCCGCCAGCTTTTTGCTGATTTCCACGTCTCTGTTTTTGGGAATCATGCTGTAAACATGTTATACTAAGCATGTGCTGTAACTGATTACGTTTTATAGGATCTGTTTTTAGGGTCGCTCACTGATCTGTGTCAGAGCTTGTGGTTTATCATGCATGAATCACGTCCTGAAGTGGTATGGATGTTTAGTGCTTTATTATTCATGCATACCACAGCTATACTGCATGAAGCATCGCTGACAGTGTGTGTGTGTGTGTGTGTGTGTGTGTGTGTGTGTATATATATATATATCTTTTTTTTCAGTAGTAGTTGCTAATTGCTTTTATCATTTTTTTTCTCCCAATTTGGAACGGCCAAGTATTTTTGTTGCTCAGCTCGCCTCCACCACCCCCACGCAGACCCGGAGCAACGAAGACGCTGTCCTCTGAAGTGTGTGCCGTCAGCCGACCGCTTCTTTTCACTGCCAGGTTCCTAAATGCATTGTGGCAGGTAAATTTCACAGAAAACGTGATAGCCATGGGGGAAAAAAAAAATACAGCCTTACTCACGTTATCTTGGGTAAGGTTGTGCTAATCTGGGGCTGTAAAACCAGTGCACACACATTTTGAGCGCTCCTTATAAAAGCAAAAACACTTTGTCATTGAGTTTCAGAAGTTTATTTTCGTGTCTCTAAATTTAGCGTTATTGGATATTTTGGTTTTATTTTGGTTTTCGGGAGTTTTTGATCAGCGTTTTTTTCTCAGTGGTGGTATATGCTGAAAGAAAGTTCTAACATTTGATATGAAAAGTTTCCGCTTGTCTTTCAATGTGATTCAGTCAGCTAGCGAACCAAAGAGAGTGGACTTATGTCTTGCTAATATAATCAGCCCCCCTTCCTTGTGTTCACAGGTGAGGAATCATTATTATTCAGAAGGCCCTTTGCTCCACTAGCCTTCCTTATGATCCTGCCGGGGGGGTCAGAAAGCCCGCAGAGTGCTGGTAGATGGACCGGGGAGGCTGAGGCGGCACGCCGGGAGGTGATGCCCCCCCCCCCCGCCCCCCCCCCCCAAGGAGAGTCAGCAGGCATGTCGACCCCCACATTGGAATTGAACCCAGCTGGTAGCCCCGTTCTGGAGCACATGGAGCCCTCCACCCCTCCCTCCGCTCTGGAAGCGGACCCCAACTCAGCGGGCAGCCCAGGGCTCAGCCCGGACTCCTTCTCGCACGATGCCACCCTGTCTGTGCCAGCCTGCTCCCCCGCCGACTCCGACAGCCTGAGCCCCGATGAGCTGGAGCTGCTGGCCAAGCTGGAGGAGCAGAACAGGTAATACTGAGGGCATCCACTAGAGGGGGTACTGCTGAGGAGTAGAGCAGGTAATACTGAGGGCATCCACTAGAGGGGGCATTGCTGAGGAGCAGAGCTAATACTGAGGGGGTATGAGGAGCAGAGCTGGTAATACTGAGGGCATCCACTAGAGGGGGCACTGCTGAGGAGCAGAGCTGGTAATACTGAGGGGGTAGAGGGGGCGCTGCTGAGGAGCAGAGCTGGTAATACTGAGGGGGTAGAGGGGGCGCTGCTGAGGAGCAGAGCTGGTAATACTGAGGGGGTAGAGGGGGCTCTGCTGAGGAGCAGAGCTGGTAATGCTGAGGGGGTAGAGGGGGCTCTGCTGAGGAGCAGAGCTGGTAATGCTGAGGGGGTAGAGGGGGCTCTGCTGAGGAGCAGAGCTGGTAATGCTGAGGGGGTAGAGGGGGCTCTGCTGAGGAGCAGAGCTGGTAATGCTGAGGGGGTAGAGGGGGCTCTGCTGAGGAGCAGAGCTGGTAATGCTGAGGGGGTAGAGGGGGCTCTGCTGAGGAGCAGAGCTGGTAATGCTGAGGGGGTAGAGGGGGCTCTGCTGAGGAGCAGAGCTGGTAATGCTGAGGGGGTAGAGGGGGCTCTGCTGAGGAGCAGAGCTGGTAATGCTGAGGGGGTAGAGGGGGCACTGCTGAGGAGCAGAGCTGGTAATGCTGAGGGGGTAGAGGGGGCTCTGCTGAGGAGCAGAGCTGGTAATGCTGAGGGGGTAGAGGGGGCACTGCTGAGGAGCAGAGCTGGTAATGCTGAGGGGGTAGAGGGGGCTCTGCTGAGGAGCTGTGTAAGGATGCTGGTTCAAGAAGCTCAATGACTCTGTCTTTCTCTCTGCCTCTCTCTCCCTCCCTCTTTCTCTGTCAGGTTTTAAGAAGCTCAAAGTCTTGGGGTGCTAATTCAAGAAGCTCACTGCCTCTCTCTGTCTCTCTCTCTCTCGCTCAGGTTGCTAGAAGCTGACTCGAAGTCGATGCGCTCAATGAGCGGCTCCCGCAGGAACAGCGGCTCCTCTCTGGTCTCCAGCTCCTCAGCCAGCAGTAACCTGAGCCACCTGGAGGAGGACACCTGGATCCTGTGGGGCCGCATCGTCACCGAGTGGGACGAGTGGAGGCGCAAGAAGGACAAGCTGCTCAAGGTGAGACACGCAGCGTCACAAACACCAAGAGGAACTCCATTCACATAACAAGAGTCATCGGGCTGGTTCTTCACGCTACAGCAGCCAGGACCCCTGTGTCTAGTTTCTAGGTGTGTTTGGTTGCACAGTTGATTTTGTCTATAATATTTGTATATATTTGCCCGTAACTTTGTTGTAATAGAGAGTACTTCTATGGCTAAAAGTTTTGCATCACCTAGAATCATAATAAAAAATACCCTAAATTAACAGAATTTAGATCTTTTATTTAACATCTTGTAATCGAAGAAACTACAAAAAGCTACCGGAAGCCATAATAGCAGTATAGTATTTCATGTTAAATTTCGAAATGTCACATGTTTTGTTAAGTATATGGGGAAAACTACAAAGCGGTATGTAATTCACTATGTTAACATAACATTATTCAGCAGGTTTCGTTCGATTTATGAAGCAAAATGTGTTAATTCTATAGGGTGATATTCCATAGCTGTATGGAGTATGGTGCTGACATAGCTACTTGTCCGATCAATAATTATTGTGCAATCAATAACTGCTCGACACTCAATTGGGCTAATTTTAAGAAATTAACTTAATTAATTCAACTGCGAATATTTCGACCAGAGGTCTGTCTCCAGCTCTGAAAATCTCAAAAGGTATTTCCTTCGATAACCTTCAAATTAAAGGGAAGACACTGAGAAAGACTTTTAGTGGAAACGTTTGTCATTGAATTTATTGTTTCTTTCTTAAGTTAGCACTGTTGAGCGTCTGATAGTTATGGATCGGACAAGTGGACGTGTCAACCAAACACACTTCTCCTGTCTACTTTAACCTGAAGAATCAGACTGAGAATCCCAGCTAAACACAGCAGCTGTCCTGCCTTTCCTGTTTGCGCTCCTTGTTAGTATGCCGTGGGATGAAATGGAAACGACACACACACACACACACACACACACACACACACACAGACGTGTCACGCTTCTGAGTGATGTCCTTCTGAACCGCTGCACCCTCCCCACAGGAACTGATCCGGAAGGGCATCCCGCATCACTTCCGGGCCATCGTGTGGCAGTTGCTAGGCAACGCGACGGACATGCCAGTGAAGAACCAGTACTCCGAGCTGCTGAAGATGTCGTCTCCGTGCGAGAAGCTGATCCGCAGGGACATCGCTCGCACCTACCCCGAGCACGACTTCTTCAAAGGGCAGGACTCCCTGGGGCAGGAGGTGCTCTTCAACGTCATGAAGGTAGAGGGGACCCTCCTAATAACCGGGCATCACAAAAATCAGCAGGCACGGCTGTGCTGGTAATCCAATTTCAAAAGCAGCAGCCAGCCAAATATCGGGTTAGCAGCCGCAGTGTAGGGGCATGCTTGCGTTGATATTGACTAGGAGAAGCGCAAAAGCCAGGGTGCTAAGGTGCACTGCGAATCAGCCTTTTACACTGGCGACGTTCTGAAATACTCGGAGGAGCTAAACAAATTCAAGGACGCACTTGTTAGACTCCAAGTCTGTTCATTTCAAGACACTGAAAAGACTTCTAGTCAAAACATTTTGGCAGATTATTTTGGCATTATGTGCTTGGTTATTGCAAATCTGTCATATGACTAAAACTTGGACACCCCACTAGATCTTAACCTATTTATTTAATTACTTATTTACAGCTTTAACCAAATCGTTTCTCAGCCAGCTCTCACTAAGTCCTTGAACACCTAGCCTATGCTGGGTGTTTCAAGGGTGGTATAGTTTAACATCTCTTGGCTGCTTCAGAGGCAAAAAGCCTCCTGTTGGATAGCAGTTACACCCTTTCCAGGTTTTACTACAAGCTTGATTGTGTGGGTAACAAGCTCAGCTTTGTGATTTATTAAACTCATAGTAAAACCAGGAGTGGATCAGACTGCCACGCAACAGGAGTCTTATTTCCATCTCAGCTGCAGCTTTGTAGATTTTTTTTAGTGGCTGTTTATTAATGTACATGGATGACAGTCCAGGAAAGCGGGCTGGTCTTTTAAAGAGAGCAGATCTCTTGTCATGTCCGATGTTGGAAATGGAATAGCTGTGGTTTCAGTGGGGCTCCCTGTGTGTGCTTGTGTTGCAGGCGTACTCACTGGTGGATAGGGAGGTGGGGTACTGCCAGGGCAGCGCCTTCATCGTGGGGCTGCTTCTCATGCAGGTAAATAAACCTAAATCATTTTACAAAGGAGCGGCACACAATACCAGTTATCATTAGACAGAACACACGTGGCACCTAGTTTTAAACGGGTAATGATCTGTTCCCTCTAATGACAAAGGGAGAAAGCTCAGGCACGGGGATGGGCTGGCGTCAGGAGAGAATTCAGGTAGGCTTGTCTCGCTCGCACTCTCAAGCCTGTCTAGTGTAACTTACCGAACTGCATGTGTGGGAAGCTGAACTTTGTGAGCTCTGCTCCCTCTGTGATGAGGAAACAAACTGACTTCTTGGCGTGAGTTCTGATGATCCAACAAAGAACATTATGCCAGGTCACAATGTCCCTGAGTTTATCAATGCCACTCCCACGACTGCAGCTGAGCGCCAGTGTTCTCTGTTTCCTTTTTATTATTATTATTATTATTATTATTATTATTATTATTATTATTATTATTATTATTATTTATTTCTTAGCAGACACCCTTATCCAGGGCGACTTGCAATTGTTCCAAGTTATCACAGTGCAAAGTATCACATTACAGGTTATCACGTTAAGATAAAAGCAGATATCAAAGTACAATAAAATCAGTTCAAGAAAGACCAAAATAAAGCACACAGTAAGTTTATAAGTAAGAGCAAATTCGACTTCCTTGCAGATGCCGGAGGAGGAGGCGTTCTGCGTGTTCGTCCGCTTGATGCAGGAGTATCGTCTACGAGAGCTCTTCAAACCCAGCATGGCCGAGCTGGGCCTGTGCATCTACCAGTTTGAGTACATGCTGCAGGTAGGGGGCGCTCTCACACACTGCCTTGTCCTGTCCAGTCCATACACAGGTCCTCATTTTTGTAAAGCAGTCGATCAATCAATGCAGTCCCGTCTCTCAGGCATTTGTCAAAGTTGCACAGGCCCTGCTGTTGGGTTACATGTGCAGTACCAGCTATCTTCAATGAAGACTTCT
>NW_024472371.1:0-25000 GCF_017654505.1 Polyodon spathula | reverse complement strand
TGGTCAAGGCTAATGCCATTTTGAAAGAAGAGCTTGAACAAAAAGTGACTAGTCGAATACAGGAGTCGATGAGGCTGTTGAAGGAGCAGTCATTCACTGACCTCGTATACCTTAACCGTATATTTTTTCTGTTGTACTAAATCCTCCACTGGTGCATAGCGGATATAACTTTGACCAGTGGCTTGCATCCTGCGAGTTGTTCAGCCACGGGCGAGGTTTACAAGTATTACAGTAGGAAGTACCAGCTAGCTATTCTCTGTTAACAGTGTGGAGCTCGAGACACTTTGTGCACATGAATAAAGATATCAAGCATCAGCCAGTGTTGCATGGACAGTTCTGTCAGCACAAGATGAAAGTGCTTGTGAAGTTTGTGAGGGTCTGGAAACGCTGGACAGGGCAGAGTGGTAGCAGGTTCTGAAACACTGGAGGAAGAGTCAGAGGACAGGGTTCAAAAATCTAATAAAAAATAAAAAAAAAGCATAACACTTTTAACCACACCAACACGAGAGTACACCGTAGCTCTCTGCAGAGGAGCACACAGGTAGCCAGCCTCTCTCTGGAGTCCAACACAGAGCTAACTGCAGCACAGAGGCCAGGCTTAATTGACAATCAGTGACCAGCTGTATTAACACAGAAATTAACATATCATTACATAATCAATCTTTATTTTATAAAACGCCTTTCATAGTGGAACACCATCAAAAAGCGCAATAGGTAATAGATTATATACAATGGAAAGTACATAATACATGAAATAGTACACTAAATACAGTGGAAAGGCTTAACTGTCCTAGGAATGTTTCTAAAGTAACACTCTTAAATGTGAAAATAAAGAAAATACTGCTGTTGATGGTGCTGGTCGATAATTAGACACATTTGTGCTGTAGAAAATGGGAATTAATCTAAATGAGTACTGGTGTCGCAGAAGCACTGTTTACAGATGAGGGAGTTTTCATCCTGTCTCAAAGCTATTTACTACTAACAATTTATTTTTCTGGAAAAAAAAACACACACACACACAAAATTAAAATTCTAAATCATGTTTCTTTATTTTTCTTTATTTTTCATAATTTTTTTTTTTTTTAATCCTCATGATGAGGAACTAGCCCTGTCTGTTGAGTTAACCCCAATAAAGGACACAATTTGAAAACAGTTTCAGCAATGCCCCGCTCCTTCCTCGTGAGATGCAAGAAGAGCAGCGTGCACCAGAGTGTGAGATACATGGAGGAGGGAGACTCTCACACCGACGCTGCCAGCCGTCACGGTAAGCACAGCAGACAGTCATCACTGGAGGAGCTTGAGGTGACACTCCAGGAACTACTGATCGAGTCGTTTCAGCGCACGCCCTCGCTGGCTCGCTCGTTTACTCACTCTAGCGTTTTCAATACATAACAAGTTTCCCACGATATCTGTTAAATATCTTGCCTTTCCAGTGCTTTATTACACTTCGCTGTGCTTTTACTGTGAGAAACTTTTATAAGGGTTAGTTTTTTCACATGCTTTACCCTACCTGAATGGCCTCTTTCCTATTTATGCATTTACCATAGTTTACCCTGGTTTGCCACGTTTATTAATATCCTTTTCTATACCTATCTGTGCTTTACAATCCTTTCTTTCGCTGTGCTGTATTACACTTTGCTGTGCTTTCACTGTGGGAAGCTTTTGTAAGGGGTGGTTTACTGTAGTTTTTTTTTTTTTTTTAATTCAATTTGATATTAATGAAAACTAGCCTAAACTTAAGTTGGTTTCTGACAGCAGACTAGAACCGTTTCGTAAATATCAAGCCTATTGTTATTTGGAAGAACAAATGTTTTTGTAACTGTTTTAAGGAATGTTTTTTTTTTTTTATAGACTGTTTTTCATTATTTTCAACTTTCTCTTGGATTAAACATTGCTTTGAAAAACTGATAAGACATTTCTTACCAGCTCTGAAACAATTAAAGATTGTTTTGTGAACTGTCTGCGAATGGGATTTAATTTATCAAAAAAAAGGGCTTTAAAAAATCTTAACTAAACATTCCTTAAATCAATCCTTAAAAGTTTTACAAATAGGAAACTTGAACCCTGTGACACAGAACAGTCCATTCAAGTCCATAGGTTTAAACAAGAAGTGCTGTACCCCCTCAATCCTCTCCTGTAACGGTTCAATATCATCTCTTTCCCAGTTGAAGATCTTAGCAGAATACATGGCTATTTGAATCCAGCCGAAGCTGTTCCCTTTAAAGAATTAAAGGGCAGTGCTGCAGCTCCGGCAACCCAGGAATTAAAGTCCTCCTACAGAAATCCCTCTGGGTCAGACGGTGTCTTTGAGGAGCCGAAGGAGGGTCCGGCTATTCCTGCCAGCCCTCGGGAGGGGCTGCTCCACACGGGCTCCAGGACAGGCCAGGGCTGGAGGCTGCCTACCTCGCCAGGTACCACAACAGATAGTTACAAGACACGCCCCCGTTGGAAGAGCACAGAATGTGGCTGAGAATGTAGAACTCTCAGAACTCAGAATGTCAACGACAAAGCATTCTAAATGTTTAAACCACAGCAGGTTCTATATATATATATATGTTAATGTCAGGGTTTGGTCTGGGTTTTTTTTTGTTGGATTTAATGACTTGTGGTATGTTTCTAAGCGCACGGTCGTTTTATCATGCTTTCCCACGGTTACACAGTTAAAGTTTACCCTAGTGTGCCATGTTTATTAATATGCCTTACCATGCTATTTAATTAACTATGCTTGACCATGCTTTCACTGCACTTGGAACCGCTGACTCCCATAGTAGCCTGTCCTTTGGGGTACTGTGGTAGTAAGTACGATATGAAGCAGTTTTCTATTAAATTGGCCGATCCAGTTTCTCACTCTTTGTCCTCTCAGTCCTGACTTCGTCTCTGTCCTGGTGTTCAGATAAGCCCTGTCTGCCGGGTGAACCCTCGTCTCCTGCCCTGGGCCTCTCGTTCGGACCGTACTGCTGGCCCGACTGCCCGGAGTGTGATCTGAAGGTGCTGGTCCAGTCGCTGCTCTCTCCAGGTTTGGATCTGAGCCGGGCCGAGGGAGAGGGTTCGAGAGAGAGCTCCAGGACCCTGCTCTGCGCCCAGCTGCTGCACTGCAGAGCCCCATACAAGTGTCCCGTCTGCAGCAAGGTGAGAGAAGAGAGGGGGTTCAGTACTGCTTCCTTACCGTTGGGTTGAAAGAGTACAGCGATGGCCAAAAATTTAGCATCACCTAGAATTTTAGGATTGAGACAATTTTAAAACTACTTGAACTCATTTGTGTCTTATTTAGCATCCTGTAATCAAAGAAACTACAAAATTATCTTGGAAAAAGTCCACCGGGAGCCATAATTCCTTGTGTTTCTTATGGAAAGTCCTGCATCTGAGTAATTGTCATAAGTAGAGGCAGTCCAAGTCTGTGGGAAAGATCCGCAAAAAACTGCGGAAATGTTCAGTAGATATCTGCAGAGTGTTCTGCGGAGAATCTTTAGTATTTGTGTTAATAATAGCTTATAAAAATGGAAATCAAGTGAACATAATCCTATCAAACAATGGTCTGGTTTAAGTGCTTCCAGTGTAACCTATCGAGCATTTTTGACCAGTAAAATATTCATAAACTGTCCAACAAAAACATCCCATCACATCCGATGAGACTTCATACTGGGCCACGTTTTCAAAGCCTCAACGCCAGTCTTAAAATCCTAATTTGGAAAGAGACAAAACATCTGCTCGTTTAACAAAGAACCGAACAGCTCTGTTATATATTTCAGGTCTCTTCAGCAGTCTGTTTGTGATCATTATGATGTAGCTGCAGAATCTGCGGAACGCTGCGAATTCCGCAGGAGTCTGAAAATTCTGTGAATTCCGAGGAATTCTGTTCTCTGCAGACCTGGACGGCCTCTACCCATAAATCAGGCATTTTAAGCAATATCATATTCTGATATCTGCAGCACACAGCAATCTGAATTACTCTTTGCTAAAAGACATTTTGCGCGTGAAACGAACAGAAACACAACCAGTACATCCAAACATGCAGATGATGTCTGATATTATTTATTGAGAAGTCTTCTTTGAGGTGGTTCTATTCAGCTCTCCAGTAATTGCCTGGCATTGATATATATAACATAGGCTTGATCAGCCAACTTGTCTAAGTGCTGGCGCCATCTAGTGATCAGCCTCTTTGGATCAAGTTCTTGAACTAACTCCTAGACAAAGCACCTGAACACGGACTTATCCAACAGTCATTACAGTGAGAATTTACTATACGATTTGAAGTCACCTCAGCCGTGTTTTCTAGGTCATGTTGCTGGCTGAAAGCTTGTCAGTCAATAGGGGAAGCAGCAGTTGGTTGGTTAATGACAGGAAGGAAGCCAGTGAAGGGGCAGGGACAATTTTACCCTCCAGGTCACCAAGCAAGTACAACGCTAACTGAAAGCACGTCTTTTCCTCCCCCTTCCCCCTCCCCATAGGTCTTCTCTTCCTCACCTGGCTTGGAGACTCACCTGAGGAGGTCACATGGCAGCAGGGTGGCTTTCCCATTGGCCGGCTATGGGAAGGCAGGTGGGCACTCTGTCAGCCTGCTCCCCGAGAGAGGGGTGCGCTGCGAGGTTAAGGTGAGGTTAAGAGCAAACAGTCACCCAGAGAAAGCCACTGGCCCAGCCCTGTTATCAAAACAGCCATAGGGTTGTAGGAAAAATGACATTTTGGTGAAACGATTGAGCATGGCGTTCACTACGACCTTTCACGTAAGAGCTCCAAGCTGGGCAGCGGTGCGATTTAACTGATCGCGTTTAATTGAGGCTTGC
This sequence comes from Polyodon spathula, assembly GCF_017654505.1. Lineage (NCBI taxonomy): Eukaryota > Metazoa > Chordata > Actinopteri > Acipenseriformes > Polyodontidae > Polyodon > Polyodon spathula. The sequence continues at coordinate 20,216 of NW_024472371.1, read as the reverse complement.
GATATAATGGATCATTCATTTTGTGAGCGAACCGTCGGTTTGGTGCCCTGACGTGCTCCCCCATGTTTTCTAGGAGCGTAGTTTCGGCTGCACGGTGTGTGGGAAGACGTTCAAGCGCTCGTCCACCCTGTCAACGCACCTCCTCATCCACTCCGATACCAGACCCTACCCCTGTCAACACTGCGGCAAGCGCTTCCACCAGAAATCCGACATGAAGAAGCACACGTTCATCCACACAGGTAAGAAACACCCGTAAAGGTGTATCGCGCTAAATCCCTGGATGCCTGGCCAGCAGGGTCCGCTGTAGCGCAGTGAAGAGAAACAGTCCCTAATGGTTTTGCCTCTTTAACCCGCGGGAGAACCAGAGCCAATGCACTGCTTGTTTCCATCTTATTTAAGTTGAATGTAAAACTTGTTTGTCTGTGTTGCAGGAGAGAAGCCCCACAAGTGTCAGGTGTGTGGGAAATCATTCAGTCAGAGCTCCAACCTGATCACCCACAGCCGCAAGCACACAGGATTCAAACCCTTCACCTGCCCCACCTGCAGCAAGGGCTTCCAGCGGAAGGTGGACCTGAGGAGACACCAGGAGATCCATGGGGTCTACACCCTGCCCAGTGAGAACTGAACCCAACCTTAACCCACACTCCCAAACCCAAACCCCAGCTCTACTGCACTGATCTGAACTGTGAACTCAGCAGGGCTCCCAGCGCAAGGTGGACCCGAGGAGACACCTGGCGATCCATGGGGTCCACACTTCCAAACTCAAACCCTAATGCACTGATCACTGTGATCCCCCATTGTGGAGAGGACAGAGCTATCAGAAAGTCTGTCAATCTGGACCTGGGTAATTTAAGAAACTGGAAGGATCTGGAACGAAAGCAAATGATTTTCAAGCCAAGGTTCGGACGTTGGCAATTTTGAGAAGTTCTTATTTGTTTTTTTTTGTTTTGTTTTTGGAAACAAGCCTCAGGGAATCACTGGACCTTTATCTGCCTGACCAAAAGCTCTTCCACCTCCCCTCCTGTACCCTCCCCAGCTCAATGAGGGGTAAGAGAGAGTTGAGCCGCAGCTGCTCTTGTACTCAGCTTCGGTGTACACAGGAGTCCTGCACTGAACACTCTCCCACTTGAGCAGACACACGCAAATCTTTTCTATACCAAAGAATCAGAAGGCAGCTGGGTCAGACCTATTTATTTTTCCACAGTAGCCTGCCCTCTAGTGGCCAAGGCTTCTAATCACACTGCCAGTCAGGCTCCTTTGCATTAGTTAAATAATTGAAGTTAATGTTTTGAGGGATACACAGATTTAATTTAAGCAATATGTATTTTTAAAATGCATGCATTATTTTTGTAAAGTTACTTTTGGTTACAGGGCAGCATTGTGTCTAAATGAGATTTGTTTTGTGTATATCGAGATTTAAATATAACTCGAATGCGTTTGTATATAAGTTCTGTACATTATTTTTTTTCCATTAGTGTTTGTTTGTTTGTATTTGTGCAATTGATGTGTTAAGAAAGCCGACTCAGAAACCTGGCTCTGTTTTTTTTCAGAAGCGTTGGAGACATCTGGCCGTATTATTAGAACCACTGTCTTAAGTGATTCTCATGCATAGCTGTGGCCAAAAGTTTTGCATCACCTAGAACTTTATCATTGAGACATCAATTAAAAAAAAGAAACTATATGAACTCAATTTAGATATATTATTTAACATCCTGTAGTCAAAAAAACTAGAAAATGACAAGAGTCTATCAGAAGCCATAATAGCAGTACTGTAGTATTTCATGCTAGATTTCAAAAATGTCCAGTTTTTCCATTGGTCGGTTTTTCGTTAAACATTGAAAACTACAAAGTGGTGTGTAATTCCATATGTTAACGCAACATTCAGCAGGTTTCAGTCGACTTTAAAAAGCAAAATTAGTTAATTCTATCAGCGATGTAGTCAAGACCACTATATATGCAAACTGTACAGAAAGCAATGGCTCATAGACTTCAATAATTCTATTCTCGTGTTTCACAAACACAAATAGGATTGTGCTTCAAAAACGACTTAATCTTTCACAAATAATAATAATTGCAAATAATAAAGCAATGCATTCACTTTAAAAATATTATTATTGTAAATCATGATATAAAATTATGCAGAGGTTGAAGAATTGCATTTACAGAGGATTAGCAGAAGACGCTGGTATAACCAGATCACAGGATTGTATGCATTCTGCTTGAAATTAACGATCAGAACTGCTGCTTTAAACGTTTCTTTGTTCAAAAATTGAATGTAGTATATTATTTATATATATATATATATACACACACACACACAAAATTATTATAACACACCATTGCAACACCAATCCCACCTTATCACAGCATAACTATAATACCATCTAGTGGCTTTAAAAAATATAATAAATATAAATATAATAATGCAAATAAGAAATTAGACTTTGGTATTCGATGTATTTTATATTGACGGCAAAACATTTTTTCATAAGGCTTTTTATTTATTCATTTATTTACTGCATTTATATAGAGCTTTTTTTATACAAAAGTATCGCAAAGCACTGTGCAGCACATAGCAGAAAAAAAGAACAAACCACAATGCATTCGCTCATACAACTGCCACAATCAGACCATTTAAATAACAGATTTAAATAACAGTATACACGTGATACAAAAAGCAGCCATTTCAAAGTTGCATTAAAACCCACTAAGATAAGAAAGCCACTTTTATAAAAGTTGGGTTGGCTGTCGCTTGCAGGCAGCATTTCAGTATGTACCTCGGAGACCCTTGCCCTTGACATCAGGAATCTGATTCACTCACCAGCTCTTGGGTTTTATTCAGCACCTCCAATAAATCAGCTGTCCCCTGTCCACAGTGAACACAGGGCAGACAAGCATGACGTAATCAACCCAGGAATTAACAAGAGCACCGCAGTCTGCTGCCATGGCAACAAGGCCTCGTGAAAATGAGTTCCTGAAGAAGCAGCAGCAGCGTTTATGGGGTGTGGGGGTCAAGGCCGTATGGGAAGGTTTGCAGAGGGACAGAGGCTAGGAGGGGGCACTAACTATTTTAAACCCGCTGGTGTGGAATGTACCCATCCTGGCAGACATGAATCTGTCACCCCCCTGACTGGTGTCAGAAAAGCTGCAGGGCAGCGGTTATAAACGTGAATGTGTGTTGCTTTTAAGTGTTGAATTCAGCTCTGGTTCTGTTACAAGTACAGGCTTTTCCCCAGGCTGCTGGTATGCATTTAAAACCAAAATAGCTACATAAAGAGGCTCCAGCAAAAGAAAACAAACTAACCCTGAGCGCGCTGCTTGTGCTCTAGAGGCCCCACACTGGCCGAGCATGGGAACCGAGAAAAAGAAACACAGTGTTGTAGCTGTTTACTAGCTCAATTTACCTGGTCCTAATCAGCCATTCATGAGCGATGATTCATTAAAGCCTCTGGCTGAGATCACCATCTGGGAGGAATTGAATGCAAATGACATGACTTCCCCAGCACATTTTGGGAGGATAATGAGATGAAATGACTGGGAGTGATCACATTGCACTTAACAAGTGAAAGCCGGGCTGTTGAAATGAAGAGTGGTAAAGCGATGCACAGCGTTTGTAATTTCTGTTATCCCTCTGCGCAGTATGTCTGTGCCAATGAACAGACATCACGAGAGTGTGTCTGGGAAGAAAGACCGCATGCTGATCCCACAACTTGGTAATGACTTGTTTTTTCCATTATAAAAAGACTGCATCATACCTTAAAACCACCACGCTCTCATTTCCCCCATATTAAAAACAGCTGATTATATCTGAAAATAGTCCAGGCTGTAGTCTGAGCACTGAATACTACAAGCAACCATATATTTAGATAAGTATGATATATTAAGCTGTCTCAACTATGTAATTAAAAGGGAGGCTTAATGAATATTTGTTTTGTAATTGTTTAAACATCACAAACAAAGCAGAGTGTTTTCCCATCTACAGCTGGTTGTCTTGCTTCAAACAATATTTTGTTTACATTAAAAGGTAAGCAAGATTTGTTAACTTCCTGGGCGACAAGGAATAGGCTCCTATCTGCTGGTCGTTTGGGATCAGGTGGGGCTCCATTACCTGTGACACAGGAAGTGCGAGTTGGGGAACTTTTTTTTTTTCTTGGTTCGAACTCTTTCAAGGGTCTGCTCCAAAAGACGCTGCCGAGGTGAAATGTTCCAGGGAATGCAGGTGTAACAAATTCCCTGGAAGGCAAGGCAAGCAAACAGAGCTTTATCTGACCTAGTGCAGCCCTAGATTCCTTGTTTTTAAAATAGAAATCCGCGTTTGTGGTAGTGCGTGCTTCTTTCAAAACTGCACAAATTGAGGTCTCTGTAATGAATGCAGGCACAGGGCAGGTCAAATCTACTGTAGGGTTTTATTCCTAGTTGTAAAACTAAAGCAATTGATTCCATTTAGAAAAACTCTGCAGAGCTGCTAAAGCCCGGTAAATCTGTTCCTTGTCTCGTATAATCATCTGCTGAACCGTGGGGAATGTGACGGCGGTCCAGGGAAATTCCTTTTGATTTCCTGCTGGCAGCACAGTGCCATCCCACCAGTTTGATTCTGCCAGCACTCTGCTGCCTCCCTCTTCTATTTGTTCGTTCTAATGAAACCTTTTCTTTATTTTCTGCGCATTGTTTGCTCTTGCCTGTCTAGTCATTTTGACTCAGTCTTTTAGTTATTTACTGAGGAAGGGGAAAAAAGGGTTTCGCCTACCTGCTTATCACTGAATCACTTGAAAACCAGCCAGCTCCTCCCCAAATCATTTAACTGACTGGCTCGCAATGTTAAAGGATTGCTGGGTATACATGAAAAATAAAAAGGTATGTATTTTTTTTTTTTTTTTTGGTTGTATCTCAACTCTCAATGTGAACCCAGCTGCTTTTGTAAAACAGTCTCAGCATGTGAGATCAATGGATGTCTTCGAATGGCAGAAAGACAGTTGTAGTCTCTTCCAAATTGAAGCATGAGCTTGATAAGTTTGGGAATGAGAAGAGGCTGTTTGACACACCCAGGCTCTTCTTAGCATGCCCTTTTCCTCCTCCTAAGCAGATCCACCATTGCTTCCATCCCTGCCCTCCTGTTCTGCTATGGAATAGTGCAATGGGTTAACTTTATCTATCATTTAGTATCCTATAAACTTCCACTAAATCGGTTCTTGTCCTTCATTTTTCTAGACTGATTGAGTTTGTTTAACCAGTAGATCAAGCCCTAGTTAAACCCCCACCTAGAAAGCTGGGTGCAGTCCTGGTCACATCAGTGCAAAAAATACATCACTGCGCTCGAGAAGGCACAGAGAAGGACAACCAAGCTGATCCCAGGACTTAAAGACATGACCGATGAGGACAGATGAGAAGAATTAAATCTATTCAGCCTAGAAAAAGGAACGGAAAGAGGGGACTTGGATTGAAGTCTTTAAAAATCACAGTAGCAGAGAATGTTGTGCTAACGAGGGATGAGCCTTGATTAAACATTTCTCCTATCCATTTAATCCCGAGATCAGTCTAGCTGCAATTCTCTCTACGGTACCTTCTCAAATCCTGCTTTGTGATGGGTGCAGTATTCTAGGTGGGGGGTCTAACGAGAGCCCTATATACAGGAGTCTCAGCATAGCTCCCTGGAGGTCGTCTTCTTGGTTGCTTTGTATCCAGTCTCGTATCTCCTTGGTCCAGCGATGGTCTTCTCTTCTTGCTACATGTCCAGCCCACGCTGCCATGTCAGTCTTTTCGCTCTTACAACAACACTGCATGCTTTTGTTTGTGCTCTTATCCATGGATAGATATATAATTTCATTGCATCCCGGGCCGCTTCACAAAAACGCTCAGCAAGTCAAAGGAGTGCTCGCTATTAGTGAAAGGCCAGATCAATGAGAGATTTAAAACACTGACAATAAAAGCTGCGTGCGAGTTCCAGAGCGTGGGAGCTCGAGAACTAAAAGCCCTTGCGCTGTAGGGTTTTAATCGAATTCGAGGAATTACTAAGAGCCCTTCATTGAGTCTTGGCAGATCTCAAGCTATGAGTCAGAACCACAAATAACCTTTTAAGTGAGGAACAGCACTGTGAAATCAATATGCTTTGCCGGAAGCCAATATAGTGACCTTAACTGGGGAAATATGGAAAACACACACATTATATATATATAGGTATTTGCTCAAAACAGAACTTCCCAATGTTTCAATATTTTTACCATACCTGTGTCAAGGGAAAGTGTGTTTGAAAACAAACAACGGAGGTACTTCTAGGCTTTTGATACCATGGTGACCACACTTATTTCTATTGAAATCTAGTCATGTGTTTGTGATGTCGTTTACTACACAGTTACTGATGTACCAATCCACTATTGCTTTCTATTTACACCTTCAGGCATCGTGGTATTGAGTCTATGTATCCATTTTCCTATATTCTTCTGTAGTCTACATTATCTCATTATATTTCTTCTGAAAACAGCAAATTGCAGGTCCTTCCTGTTGCGTTTGTTTTTTGTAAACCGTTAAACTACTGGTGCATTTACTTATTTCTTATGTTGGATAAGTGATTCAGCATTCTTATGTAATTATATTATCTATCTATGCAGCAGGGGTGTTACGTTACTGTGTGGGTATTCGCTGATAGATGAGAGAGATATATACAGAGGGTTTGATATTGAAACGATGCACAGTCATCCAGGTTTTACTGGAATTCACAGGCAGTTGCTACCACTAAAGTACCAACAACGTTATCCCTAATGCTATATCTATATATATATATATATATATATATATATATATATATATATATATATATATATATATATACATATACACACACACACACACACACACACACACACACACACACACACACACACACACACACAAATATATATAGAAAGGCAAAACAAAAACACTGTACAAAACAACTGGAAAATAGGTGTCCAAGCTTGGGCTTTGCCCTACTCTCACTAGAAGGGAGGTCCCGCACCAGCTATCTTTTCCCTACAAGAACCATACATACTTCTGTGGGATTAAAATCCTCTAAATGCATCCCCTTTTAAAGTACCCCACGGTCCCAGGTTTAAACACACGCACAGTGAGCATTTGTAGCGCATCCTGGTTCCACACCCAGTCACGCAGGGTCTCTTCCTTTCCCTCCAGGCTTGCTGAAGAATGCACCGCACAAACAAAAGAGCAACAAAGGGCTAGCTTTCCAGTCTCTTTTTAAAGGCAGGTGGCCAGTGTTAATTGACAATCAATTATTCAATTGCCACCTGCTGCACATTCCATTTTAATTAGGCAGGGAGGGTAGTCTAACCTCCCGGCCCTGCCATATTCAGCACACACTTTTTATAACATACATTTTATTCAAAATTAAAAAAAAACAAACACATTTTATTTACACACCACCACAAATAGACTATTTACAGTGTGTATATTTTATATATAACATCAGGGCTTCTCAAACCCGGTCCTGGGGACCCCCTGTGTCTGCTGGTTTTCATTCCAACCCAGCTCTCAATTACTGAACTAGACCTTTAATTGAACTGATAATTTGCTTAATTGGACCTTTTTGCTTGTTTTCAGCTCTTAACAGTTGCATTTTTCAAGTTAGCTATAACATTTGATAAGTAACTTGAATTGCAACTGTTTAAGAGCTGAAAACAAGTAAAAAGGACTAATTAAGCAAATTATCAGTTCAATTAAAGGTCTAGTTCAGTAATTGAGAGCCACAAAACCAACAGCCACAAGGGGTCCCCAGGACCGGGTTTGAGAAGCCCTGATATATATAATCAAGGCAGTAGCCAGCTATTAGGCATGGGCCTCGATTAAAATCATACTAGTACTTCTGTATGTATAAATATAAATAGATAGACACAGTTCTACTTCGGTTGAGTCTGTGGGTGTGCGTGAAAAGTGAAGCTGTGGCAAACAGACCGATCAACATTTACCATCCCATTTATTTTAAACACGGTAATTGAAACATGAGGCGCGCTGCATATTAAGTACAGTACATGAAACACAGAACATGTACAATGTGTGTATAAAGTATAGGGTAGCATTACTGTGTTTTGTAAGTACGGCTCTGCTATTTAATAGACCGGCAGCCGCACTTTGATGGACTGTGTTTTTGGTGCTTGAGAGAGAGAGAGAGAGAGAGAGAGAGAGAGAGAGAGAGAGAGGATCGTATTACACAGTATATACAGCAACTGCGATAGACCGGTAATGTAGACGGGAAAACAGGGCTGCAGTGCCGTGCAATTGGACAAACCCTGCTGTCTGTGTTTTAGGAAGCACAGATTTACCTGTGTAGGGCACGATCAGGTTTATCTCATGGTGGAGACGGTAGTTCTTTCAGCCGCTGAGCTACGTGTTTAGGTCCAGTAGAAGTTTCGTTTGGGACACGCTCAAGTACAGGTACGTGTGTTTCTTTGTGGCTTGTTGAATAAAGTTGCTAACTTTGCCCGCTCGTCTAGTCTCGATCGCCACCTTAAACTGTAACAGAAGGGGGAAGGGAGCCGCTTCACCAAACGTAGCATTCTTTAGATGGTCGGTCCAGCGCTAGTGCAAAGTGGGCTTTCTGAAACCTTTAAAAACGTCCCGCACTCGGAGACTGCAGCAAACTAGGTAATGAAATGAGTTTCAATGAGTATATATAGGCCGACTTTTTGTATTATGTATTTATCTGTGTTTTAGGGTTTGTTTGCAAGTGTAGTTTTCAAGGGTGGCTCTATTCTTTCTCCCTATTAAAACGTGGTGTATAACTTGCCTTAAATCATTGCTGAGCTAAGGGGTCGTACAAAATGATCAACAAATGCAGAAAGCGCACGCAGCGCGCTCATTGTAAAGAATGCTTTACAAGGCTGCTGGCCCAAGTGCAGCTGTAGTACTATTTCAGGAAGGCATCTGCATGTTTCTATCTAAAAGCGTACCCACAGAAGACAATGCTGATAATTTTGAACGGCCCCTGCTTAATATACTGTTTAAACACACTCCACATTTATTTATTTAACCAGGATAGAGTCCTTGAGACATCAAGATCATTTCAAAGGGGGTCCTGGCAGGAGAAGACGACAAGAAATACCATTATAAAATCAATGGGAAAAAAAAAAATACATCGTTCAAACAGGACAAAAACGCTTACAACAAACAGTAACACAAAATAAAAGCACAGAAAAGAAAACCATTCTAATTCACACGATCCTGGTCATAGCCAGGATTTACAGGATTCGCAACCCTGGTCAGATTTGAAATCGATATTGATGAGTGATTTTAAAGGTATTGTGAAGAGGCTGTTTTTCTGTTCCAGCAATGAGTTTCAAAGATGAGATGCTTGATGTGCAAAGGCACGCTGGCCCGTGTTAGATCTCAATGCAGGGATTCATCGACATGATTACTGTAATAACTGCCTTCATTTTTTAAGAAACTTTCATCATGCCCTCCTCGCCTCAGTTAGATGTTTCAGATCGCGATTGGCTGTGATCCGATAAACTCTCGCTTCAATGCAAATATTTTTCACTCTTTTTTTGGTTTTCTGTTTTTTTTTTTTTCTCTCTCCTGCTTCTTCCAGGCAGGATGATCCCGGTCACAGAGTTCAAGCAGTTCACAGACCAGCAGCCCGCCTTCCGTGTCCTCAAGCCGTGGTGGGACGTCTTCACAGAGTACATCTGCGTCTCCATGCTCATGATCGGAGTGTTCGGGTGCACCCTGCAGGTGGGTGGAGCTGCCCGGGCAGACCGTCTATATCTGAGCAAAACGCTTTTACTGCACAAAAAAGGGAGCCAAACGCCCAGAGCAAAGGGCCAAGTTACCAAATAATAATAACAGCAAGACTCAATCAGAGATCGATTTAGATGTCGTTAAGAAGTGTTCCTCTGCAAGTGACCAGGACTTGACTGGTTTGGGTTAGTGAATGAAAAGGAGGGGAGGGGGGCAAAGTTAGTTATGCCAATAAGATCACTTCCTTCGAGTATGCGATAAAAAACCTGACCAGGCAGCTGCGCTCAGCCGCTAGGGCAAGTCGTGGAAATGCCATGTTTTGTTGCCGTGTGAATCCATGCTCGGGAGCGCCAGGCAGTGGAAACAGGGCACTAGTTGGGTGGTGCCCAAGCTTAGAAATCTGTGCATGTTTTATTCAAGAAGAGCTTGCAGCAATTGAGTCTGTGCATAGTGCAGTGCTGCTGTAAGCATGAGCAAGCTTGTAAACGAAGGACGCAGTGCACTTAGCAACATGTTTATGAATGTGAATCCCTGACAGGAGTGTCCGTGCTTTGTATTGACTCTTAAACTGCAGGCGTTCCTATGCAAAGCTGCTCATCAATTCCACAAGACAAGTGTTGCATCTTTTTTAAGAACAAAGACCCTGTCTCTACTGTCCTTTCCTAAACGGATCACTTTGAAACACGAGTTGCAATTCACAGAATGTTCCAGCTGACTTGAAATCTGCAACTGTTAAGAGTTTTAAACAATTAAAAAGGTCTAATTAAGCAAATTATCAGTTGAATTAAGGGTCTCATTAAGTAAGTGAGAGCTCAGTTGGGCCCCCAGGACCAGGGTTGAGAAACACTGTCATAGTGTGTTTGGCACTATTACTTTGAAGGTTAACCAAGGTCTTTTTATTAATGGCTTGTTTTGCTTTGTGGGCTATAGCTCAGTGATAACAAGGCATAATCCAAGGTGATAGGTTGTCCCTTATTTTAAATGTTAATTAAGAAGTGTTCCCTTACCAGGAGCTGATTTGAGGCTTGTGAATGAAACAGGGACAACGTTGGTTCTTGAAAACCTTTTTGTGTTAACAGGAGCCCTCCTCCCTCCCTCTTTGTCTTGCCTTCCTTTACCCAGAGAATACATGTATTTAAAGACAGCCACGTGAGGTTTTGCTCTACCAGTCTTTCCCTCTCCTCCTTTTCCCTCCCTCCATTGTTTTGTTGTTGCCTCCTTTCCCAAGAGGATATTTTCTTTAGAGGCTTGCATGCGAGGTTGGGATCTGGGCAGCTCTGTGCATTCCTGAGCCGTCACACCCCTGTGAGAGAAAGTCTATTTGCAATCCGACTGTCTGCACCGGCTGGCAGTGTGTGCGTTTCTAAAATTTCCCTGCATCTCTCTGTAATCCAATTCCTTCAGAACTCCAGGAAATCCAGCTTCATGATGTTCCTCTGGGACACGGTTTTGTTTTTTGAAGTTGATACTCAAACACTGCAGAGCAGGACAGCCATTCCTAATGGAGTTCGATTTTCTCATGTTTCTAACAAGATTTATTGACTGTGACAGCACATAACAAACGACATTTTAATATATGCAATCGGTTAAGAGAAATAGGCAGTCAAAAGCGGGAAAGCCTTCTTAATTTGCTGTGTTACTTTTGTATTTATTATATACACACACTACACCTTTTATTAGACAAATTAGACTATATGGGGCTCCCAAGTGGCGCATCCAGTAAAGGCACTCCAGGTGGAATGCAGGATGTGCTCTATAGCCTGGGGATCGCAGGTTCGAGTCCAGGCTATGTTACAACCGACCGTGACTGGGCGCTCCTAGGGGGTGGCGCACAATTGGCCGAGCGCTGCCTGGGTAGGGAGGGCTTAGGTCATGTGGGGAATCCACGGCTCACCGCACATCAGCGCCCCCTGTGGGCGATAGGGCGCCTGTGGCTCTGCAGTGGAGCCTCCAGATCTGTGGGGAGAAAACTGGGGTAAAAAATTGTCGATGACTAAGTTTTAAAAAAGTAATAATAAAAAATAAATAATTCTGAATATATTATGAATGACTCTTGATTTGGTTAGTTTTTTAATGTTCTTTTTTTAATGTTTCCAGCCTCCAATACTCTACTGTCTAATGTAAATTCCCCAAACAGAAAGCACATGGCTTAGGCAAGCAATGCAAATCTAGGAATGAGCTGGAGGGTGTCAAAGTCTGTACATGTTTTATTTAAGAACTTACAGCAATAGTGGAGTGCTTGTAAATGCCAGTTATCAGCATGCTTATTATTTCCACATGGGAGATATGAATCCCTGACAGGAGTGGAAGGGCTTGTCTGTACCTTGTATTGATTCGTAAACTGCAGGCATTCATATGCAAAGCTGCGCACCAATTATACAAGACCAAGAACCTTTTATTAATGTCTTGTTTTGCTTTCTGGGCTATAGCCCTTTTTAAGATGCTGTTTTTAACATGCATCTGCTGCAGGTAGTAGCATTTCTCACAGGGCTGGAAAAATTACATTTTTGCAATCTCCGAATCTTCGTTTCATTTCATGTGTTTGTTTTCTGTTTTGTAACGCAGGTGACACAAGACAAGATCATCTGTCTCCCTAGCCATGTCTCTGATTCTTCTCAGGGAGAGATTGACTGCCAGCAGTTCAAAGAGAGAAGCCAAAATGACAGCGCTAGTGTCCGATCCCTGTCCCCCTTGCCCAGCCCCTCGTCAGCTCCCCCTCACCCTGGAGCTGGACCACAGGAGGGACCTCGTGAAATGAGCGGGCTGAAGAACAACCTGGACATCCAGCAATACAGCTTCATTAACCAGGTCTGCTACGAGCAGGCCCTACACTGGTATGCCAAGTACTTCCCCTACCTGGTCGTCATCCACACGCTCATCTTCATGATCTGCAGCAGCTTTTGGTTCAAGTTCCCCGGCACGAGCTCCAAGCTGGAGCATTTCATCTCCATCCTGGGAAAGTGCTTCGATTCCCCCTGGACCACGAGGGCCATCAGCGAAGTGTCTGGGGAGGCTCAGGACGATCAGAATGGGTGGGAGAAGATGAAGGATCTGGCCACCCTTTCCAAGCCCAGGTTGAATGTCTCCAGCGTAGATGCGTCACCCCCTGGTGACGAGACTGCCAGCTTGGTGCGCTCACCCTCAGTCAGGTCCATCCCAGATAAAATGGTGGCGGACAAACCGAACGTGTCTCTCATGGACAAGAAGGAAGGAGAGCAGACCAAGGCGCTCTTTGAGAAGGTCAAGAAGTTCAGGCTTCACGTGGAGGAAGGGGACATTCTCTACACCATGTACGTGCGTCAGACAGTGCTCAAGGTCTTCAAGTTTTTGCTGATCATCGTCTACAATGCTGCTCTGGTCCCCAACATCCACATCATAGTGCCCTGCACCTTGGCGGTGGAGGATATGACTGGCTACGACAGTTTCTGCTGCAACCACACCAAAGCCCACCTCTTCTCCAAGTTGGCTATCTGCTACATCTGTTTTATAGGGGTCTATGGCCTGGTGTGCCTTTACACTTTGTACTGGCTGTTCTACAGACCCCTGAAGGAGTATTCTTTCGAGTATGTGCGGCAAGAGACTGGGATTAATGACATACCGGACGTGAAGAACGACTTTGCCTTCATGCTCCACCTGATCGACCAGTACGACTCCCTGTACTCCAAGCGCTTTGCTGTATTCCTCTCGGAGGTCAGCGAGAGCAAGCTGCGTCAGCTCAACTTGAACCATGAGTGGACGGTGGACAAGCTGAGGGAGAAGCTGCAAAAGAACAGCCAGAATCGCTTGGAGATGCACCTTTTCATGCTGTCTGGTCTTCCAGACACAGTCTTTGAGGTGACAGAAGTCGAATCCTTAAAGCTGGAGCTCCTAAACGATGTCACCATCCCTCCCATGGTGTCCCAGCTGGCGTGTTTGGAGGAGCTCACCCTGCTAAACTGTCCCGTCCGACTCCAGCTGCCGGCTTTGACCTACCTGCGGAACCATCTGAAGGTCTTGAGGATAAAATTTGACGACATGCGCCAGGTTCCCCTGTGGATGTACACCTTGCGGAGCTTGGAGGAGCTGCATCTGGTGGGCCCCCTGACACAGGATCTCTCCAGGAACGTCTCGCTGGACACCTTGAGGGAGCTGAGGAACCTCAAGATCCTGACCCTCGCCAAGAGCAACTTGAGCAAAGTGCCGCAGAGCGTGGTAGACCTGGCTGGCCACCTCCAAAGACTCTGCATCTACAATGACGGCACCAAGCTCCTCACACTCAACAACCTGAAGAAGCTCTTCAACCTGGCTCAGCTGGAGCTGGTCCACTGCGACCTGCAGCGGATCCCCCATGCCATCTTCAGCCTGACCAACCTCCAGGAGCTGGACCTCAAGGAGAACCATCTGACGTCCATCGAGGAGATCCTGAGCTTCCAGCACTGCCGCCGGCTCACCTGCCTTAAGCTGTGGCACAACAGCATCGCCTCCATCCCCGAGCACATCAAGAAGCTGAAGTCCTTAGAGAGGCTTTACCTGAGCAGGAACCAGATCAAAACCCTCCCGCCGCAGCTCTTCCTCTGCACCCGGCTGCGCCACCTGGACCTGTCCCACAACCACGTCCGCAGCATCCCGCCGGAGGTGGGCGTCCTGCAGAACCTCCAGTACTTGTCTGCGTCCGGTAACTCCCTCGATTCTCTCCCCGATGAGCTGTTCTTTTGCAAGAAGCTCAGGACCCTCAAGCTGGGCCAGAACAACCTCGTGGCGCTCTCGCCCAAAGTGGGCAACCTGACCCTGCTCACGAAGCTCGACCTGAAAGGGAACCGCTTGGAAGTGCTGCCACTGGAGATCAGCGATTGTAGCTCTTTGAGACTCAGCGGGCTCCTAGTGGAAGACAACCTTTTTGATCTCTTACCCGCTGAGATACAGCAGCAGTTAAAGGATGAATAGTTGGAAGGGTGTTAATGTGGGCAAGGGGTGCAAGGTGTCCTGCAACGTACGCACCAATGAGCTGTAAAACATTTGTGATCAGCCCCAACATTTCTGGCTTCAGAACATTCCCGTTTGGCTCACTGATAACCGTGGCAAGCTGGCTTTCAAAGAAGGAGAATGTTTCGGTTTTTTGTTTTGTTTTTGTTTTTGATGGATACAAGAAACGTGCTTGAAGATTTTCTTCATGAAGTAGATTTCACAGAAGGATGAACCATGGAAGTAAAACTGTAAAGAGCAGGATCCCAGGGAATCGTGTACAAGAAACTACAGCCGTTTTATTAGCGTTTCAATATTATTATTATTATTATTATTGATAATTATGATATTTTATGAATTTCTTTGGTGGTTAATTAAATTGACATCTCTTATTTTATTGGAATGCTGAATTAAAGCATCATTTTTCATTATATCAGTTGCTTAATGGTTTGCTATTTGGTATTTTTGGTACTGAACAGTTTAAAAAATGTGCATTCTGTATGTTACCCTTGTGAAATAGCGCTTACTCAATGTGAATCAAATGCATATGTCCCTAACATACACCCCCCCGGCACAGCTGTTAGCGCAAACATAGAGCTGTGAAGTACAGAGGGTTTCAAAAGTCTGGAACCATAGGATATACTTTTTAATTTTTAATTTTATTTCAGAAAAAAAATATTCCCATGGCTAATTCTACCTCTCAAGAGAAGGTGGAATGTATTGTAAAGATCCAGACGGATGCATGCCAGTTATGCCAATTCATGGATTCCTTTCCATCCATGATCTATAATTCGGTGCACAGCTTTTAACTCGGTCACTGCCCTTGACGGTTGTCTCAGTGGTGCTAACCCCGTCTGTTCTGAATTTTACAGTTATCTAATTCTTTACAAAATAGCACTTCATACATCTGTAGCTCAGCCTTGTTTGTTAATCTAGTACAATTTGGGCCAATGGTTCAATATCAAGTCATATTTCTTTCAAATGCATCATGATTGCAGTACCCTGAACCTATTAACATCTTTTTAATGTTAGCTCTAGTATTTATAAGCAAGCTATTTTTATAAAATTCTTATTATATAGATGAATGATAGCGTTTTGACTAAGTGAACCTGCCCCAGATCCATACTGACGGGTGAAACTGGCTGGTTAGTGTGGCGTTCCTGAATTCTAATCTAGCAGCACCCCCTAGCGTTTGTCAAGTGAATAGGCACCACCAATGTAGTACAGGTATGTGTGCGTTCTGTCAATACCAGGGATAAAAGCGAAGAAAATGAATCGATTGGGGTTTGTGTATGTAGCCTTGCATTGATAACAGGAATTCATATATATGCATAATAACTGTAGAACTTTTTGAATACTGGAATGTATCTTGGTATATATTTGTTTTTTTTTTTAAAGATAGCTTTCAAAGGGTTTTGGGTGCCAATAAAGGCGCGATGGTTGAGGAGATATATCTGTATATCGATATAGCATGAATATTTTGTGCTATTTAAGAGAATTGTTTAATATATATTAGAGACGTACACATTACAGGATGTTGTCTATTTATGTAAACCCTCTTTAAAATATATACACAGACAAAAGTACTGGCACCCTACACTTAATAGTAGGGTGGGACTTGTGTAGATAAATGAAAAAAAAAAACTTATTTTAAAGCTTTTTAATTCCAGGCTATAAGGCAACAAAAGGTGAAAATTTAAACTTTCTATAGGCACTGTATACAATTTCTGTTAGTTTAACAATCTTTATATTAAAAAAAAAAAGCACAAGTGATTTCAAATAGTTGTTCATGACAAATGTATTGGAACCTTTACATTAAAGGTCTATAAAGTTGAATAGAACTAATTAAAAAATAAATGAATTGATTGAAAATCATTACATAGCAACTAAGCTGCTTTTTTTGGATGAAGATTACACTATGTAACACAATTTTTGTTCCTGGGTAGTAAGTGTTATTTCCTAATTGCTTATGCCTCAAAAGTATAGAAAATGGCTATTATTCCCTACAAACTTTGCTTTTGTGACCAGGACAATGATATTTCAAAATATCACTATTTCCAATGGGAAAATGGGCAAATGTGTGTCTTTTCATTCACATCAAGTCAGAAAAAAACAACATATGAATTCAAATTAACATGTATTTATACTAAAGTAATACAAAAATGACTACAAAAGATTTAGAAGTGAGTAGTTTTTCGAGATTTACGATTATACTGTAAATACAGTATAATCGTAAATCTCGAAAAACTACTCACTTCTAAATCTTTTGTCCAATCAACAGTCTCACTAATTAGGTGATTAAGAGCTTCAGTCACATTCACTCTAGAGTGTCATGGGCAAGGATGAATGATCGAGCGATTGAAAAGAAACCAAAAACAGTTCACCAATGTAAATCATTTATATACCTTGTATTTTTTTCGAAAATAAATGTGTTACAATAGTGATTATTTTGATGAGATACACACACACACACACACACACTGGCTGCAGCTTTTGAGTCAGAGAAGCTGAGAGTTAGTGAAACAGAACCTGAAAGAAAAGCTTTCGCGTAACGGTAGCGGACCGGCGCATCCTGCTCGAGTCTGTCACATTTGCTGTTCAACCAGCGAGGAATAAAAATATAACCACCTTCAGCTAGCAGTAAAGCAGGGTGGAAAATGAAAATCGCTTTGTGGTACAGAGGAGACACAGCCTTGCTTAAGGAGCTGCACAGGTGCTGTCCAAAGTAAAGGACTGGACGCCGCGCTGCAAGGAGCACAGTACTGGAGCAACGCACACGAAGCAAACACAATACTGATTACGCGTTGCTTGTTTACTTTGTACTCTTTTTTTACTATGTGCACGAAGTACTGCATACTTACCCCGAGGAGTCAGCTGAGTTTAATCTAAGGTATTAACTGTTCAGAAGAGGACGGGTTGGTTCCTAGAATGTCACAGATGGGTAGTGGTGTCTGTGGATTATAAACGCATTAGTGTTCCTGAAAACGTAGTGCTTGACTAATACTTCTAACCCGTACAGCAGTCGGGTTGTTCTGTCTCCATTAAGGGGCGGGTTGGGAGCCGGTTGCATTGCAGTACCCCAGCGAACCGGCGGGCGGTCACTTTGAGCGCAACATCCTGGTACGCTTCTTACCTGGTGGGCCTGGTCTCGCAGCGCCATCTGGTGGTCGATTCCGGGAACCTGGAAAACATAGTCAAAAGTTAGCTAACTGGAACAACAACAAAGACTTACCTGGGAACTCTACGGGACAACCCGGAATATAAGATCGGGATTATTATTATTATTATTATTATTATTATTATTATTAGTAGTAGTATTTAGTATTGTTATTGCAGAGGAACATTTGTGTGTTTTTATTGTTTCATTTGGAAAAATTAACAGCTGTCCACCTTGTAAAAGTTTACTAAAAGCGTTGTAAAGCCCGGAGATATGATAAATCATTTCGAATAAAACTCATGTTAAAATGTGACAAATGCATTCTGTAACCATGAGAAAAGCACAGGGAAAAAAACTGCAAAATGACTTTGGTAAGCTTTTCTAAGGCGTGCACTTGCATCCTGCCTTGCTCGGCTTCTGCTTGCCTCTTTAAACGCTGGTTTTGTTGTGTTTCCAGCAGTGTGGTTTTTGCATTTCAGGAGAGAGGGTTGCAGCTCGTTGAAGATAGACTAGTTCACTAATTCACCCAGTGTTCTGCACTCGCTGTTAGTCTACTGTGTCATTTTCATAAGTGCTCTACTATAATCCACTCTAGTGAAATGATCTGGTGTTATAATATCTATCTTACTGTTTTATATTTTCATGAAACCATGGTTTTAAAGTCTTGACCAATCAGAGTGTGCCCCGCAGCATTGTGTCTAAAGCGGTGAATTTGAAACATTTTAAAAGGAAATGAATGTCGTATGCAAGGGTAGCGTGCTGGCCTGTCACAAGGAGCCAGGTGGCATAGTGGTCTAGTACAATTACCTTGCATACCTCGTGGAGGGATGGTTTGAATCCCGTTGAGTTTCATCATTGATTTGCAATAAATCGGTTCATTTCCTATATTGTCAATAATAAACAAAGCATTTCCGTGGGCTTATTGATGAGCGGTTTGAAGCCTTACTTTGGTTTTAAAGGGAAATTGGTTAATTACCAAAACTCTCCTGTGGGATCTGGTAGTGCAGTGGGATAATCAAATATCACATCTCCCTGAAAACTGCAGTTTGAATCCCGATCCTGGAGGCGAGTTCCTGGTTGTAACTAATGTTGTTGGTTGTGTTTCCGGTCGTGGAAGAGAGGATGCTGGTGCCTTTTGCTAGCAGGTCTGGCCAGTCATCTCTTATGGCCACCTGTGCAAGAAACACCTCTTCTATAGACAGGTGCCTCTTATAAAGGTAGCTGGCCTGACTTGGGTGCAAAAGGAAGGCAACATCTCTCAGAGTCCAGACCCCAGCACTTTGTTTATTGCTTGCTCCCAGTAGGGTTCATGCCATTACAAAACCAATTCAAATAAAAAAATAAGAGTTTTATTCTACCTGTCACTGTGGATTGCAGTGGAGCAATTCTGTTCAGAGTTTCCACCCCAACCAATAAATAACCTTAATTTAAAAAAAGGGTTCATGTTAGTTAAACACAAATGCACTCGAGGTTTGGGAGCTTCATATCACCTCAGTCACTGAGATTCAGAAAGGCAACACGTGTAGATTCAAATGATGCATTTTGCCACAGTGCCGTTTGAAAGATTCGAGTGCAGAAATTCAGCACCAAGGGCAACTCCGAAGACTTGTTTAAATTCAGCACCGCGGACAGCTCCCAGAAGAGTTCAACCAACTGCCCTTAGGGTTATACAAGGAGTCACCAACACAGGGCTTCCATCGAGCCAAGACAACCGTGTTTAAGAATTGACCCACCAACACAGGGCTTCCATCATGCCAAGACAACCGTGTTTAAGAATTGACCCACCAACACAGGGCTTCCATCGGGCCAAGACAACCGTGTTTAAGAATCGAGCCACCAACACAGGGCTTCCATCGGGCCAAGACAACCGTGTTTAAGAATCGAGCCACCAACACAGGGCTTCCATCGGGCCAAGATAACCGTGTTTAAGAATCAAGCCACCAACACAGGGCTTCCATCGGGCCAAGACAACCGTGTTTAAGAATCGAGCCACCAACACAGGGCTTCCATCGGGCCAAGATAACCGTGTTTAAGAATCGAGCCACCAACACAGGGCTTCCATCGGGCCAAGACAACCGTGTTTAAGAATCGTGAATCACAAAATAAATAAATAAATAAAGTCAACTTTTAAATGTCTTTATTAAATTAAATGTATATAACCCTTGATCTATACATCTCGTTATCAAGATGGTCGTGGAAGGAAATTACACATTATAAAATCAACAGCAAAAAAAACCCATCAATAATTCAAACAGGATAAAACCATTATCATAATACAATTTAAGTCAAGGATTAAAAAGTACTAGGCATCTGTTGTTTTCCTTTCCCCGATGCATAGTCATAACCCACATCTGATTTGGGTCTGGAAAGATGATAGCGGCTGTGATCGATGACT
>NW_024472370.1:5000-100000 GCF_017654505.1 Polyodon spathula | reverse complement strand
TCTTACCATTTTAAATGAATTGCATGCGTGACATATTAGCACTGTTTTGGTCACTCTACATTGGCTCCCTGTGCAATATAGAATTGATTGTAAGATTTTGCTGTTAACTTACGAGGCCCTGAATGGATTAGCACCTAGTTATTTGCAGGAGTTACTGACCCTGTATCTTCCAAACCACACTCTGAGATCACAGGATGCAGGGCTGCTGGTTATTCCTAGGGTCAACAAAAGGGCTTTTTCATGTACAGCTCTGAAATTATGGAACGCTCTGCCTTTGTTTGTCAGGGAAGCTGGGAACCATTACAGTTTTCAAGTCAAGACTAAAAACAAATTTTTATACACACTGTGATAATAAAGTACAATAACACTGTGAAAACAAATTGAAACTACCATAGCTCGACAAGGTTACACACATTTAGTTCAAGGGTATGATAAAACACTTTGTAGTTAAAAGCTCTGGGATCCACAGGCACACAAAGCACGGATGTGTTAGCTGACAGTCTACTTTCCAGCACTGCCTCTAAACTAGAGATTAGGAAGACTTATAAAGCAGGATTATTCAAGGTTTTCAACTTTTTTTAAACATAATCTGCAAATGAAAAAGCAGCCTTAGACTTGTATAATCTGGAAATTGAAAATTAAGATGCAACAGCCTGAAACAAGATCTTTCTGTAATGTTCTGATGCTAATCTTAGAGAGGATCACTCGCTAATCCATAAAGGATCAGGTTCAGCAAGGCTCTCGTCGCTACTAAATTATCATCTGGTCGCTGAGAATTTAATTGCAGTTTCCCTGCAGTCCTGCCTTCTCAGGGCAGCGTGGAGATGCTAAGACTGTTTTCCCAGTTTTACCAAGCAGGCTGTTTCTCAGAAACTAGAAGAACTGGGCTTCTGAGAATCAGGGGATTCAGTGCTGTGCTTCGAGAGGGCACGCCTTTTTCAAAACACAAACACAACGAATGTTCTAATGAAAGCTGCACAACAACCTGCGACTTACAGAACATTTAGTAACTATTAAGTCTCTGACTACTGTGTATTTACATAGAAGCTGCTTCGGAAATGCATGTGTACTGACACACAATTAAAATGTCATTATGCAAAGTTGCAATGTGTTCAACACAGCGTTGCAGTTTCTCAGCCCCGGCCATGCGACCTACCTCCGTAGTTTGCGCAGAACACCAGGTGACACAGAACGAAAAGCAGGGCCACGGACCCCATCTCTGCTCAGGGGGTGACGAAGCGAGACACCGCGACCTTCACCTGGCTTCGGCAATGCTTACATGCTGGGTACACGAGAATCTGCAGGAGCAAACAAAAAATGACTTTATCTGGAGAGGGTGGAAACCGCTGTGCAACAGGGATTTGATTTCCATCCCTGTGGTGCTTTAACTGGACAGGGACCCCCCCCCTCTCTCTCGCTAAAAAGGACAGAGGGGTGACTCGTTGAGGGACAACCTGGAAAACAGCTGTCTGCAGCGTTGAACCTTCAGAAGCTTGTTAATATGAAGAAACTGGACTGAAGCAGTTAATATGCAACTAAGTCCAACATGGGTTTGTAGATTGCATTGTAAGAAACCCAAGGGTCACTGCAGTACACCTCCTACCGCCCACCCCCTCGTTTTCAGTTGAATTGACGTCAGGGAATGGAATGAGAACTATTCTGAAACATTACAGCGGGGGTGTCCAACTCAGTTTTTGGAGGGCTGCAGTGTCTCCTGGCTTTCATTCTACCCGAGCTAATCAGTTAATAAATCAGTCTAATTATTTGATTAACTGGAGACATTTAACACCTCTCTCCAGGCCTCAAAATGTTTTGCGGGTAGCCTACCGGTAACTTGAATCAAGAACATTTTTTAAAATCAGTCGTAAAAGACCTTGAAAAAATAGCGTGTTAAAAATTAGGCGCGTTAACTAATCTATATTTATATACAAACGTGTTATGTTCCCTGGTTTGTTCCTGTAGAGTTTGCTACCATGTCTGTGTGCTTTCTTGTGAGAAGTGGCTCACACGCAGGAAGTATCAGCGGGTATTACAAAGCATCCCGGTCTGTGGATGGGAGATGTTTCGGGTGGCAGATTTATTATACATGTTTACGGCGTCTGCAGATTGAAAGCAGGGAGCCTGCTGCCGAGGTAGTTTCGCTGTTGGAGACGCGTGTCTGCCGTGGATTTAGCTGCTTTTCACTGGTGGGTTTTCTTTAGCAAGTACACAACACCACAGAAGCGTGGAGATGTGTCGCTGTTTGGCAGCTCTCGCTGCGGGGGCGACGCTCTGTGGTTTCTAATGAGCGAGTGTTTCTCATGTCACACCGCTGTGTCTATCAGCTGGGTGAGCCCATTGCAAACACATGCTCTTCAGTTAATATTACATTCAATTACCTATTCAAACAAGCATAACAGCCTTAGGGTTAACTGCTCATGAAACTACCCTAATGGCATAAAAGCCTGCACGGCATAAATTTGTATTAACCCATCAGGAACCACAAACATTTTTCATTGAATAAAATGTGTTACATTCCAAATCAATATTTCTTCTTTTTTTTAAATCTATCGTTTTGGCTATATATATATATATATATATATATATATATATATATATATATATATATATATATATATATATATATATATATATATATATATAAGGTCTTCTTCAGTTTCTTATTTTACACTGATGCGTCTTAAAAGCATCCCAAGGCTATATTTGCAGAACAAACAGTTATTTTTAGACGTAACTTTTGCAGTTAGCAAAATTAGGCGTAAGTTATCATAACGGTATAGTAAAAGAAATAATGTAAAGCAGGTAGATGTCAATTAACCGCCTACACGTCATGTATTAACATAAATACGGGTTGTGTTCTGATTTTTCCTAAGAAAAAGTGATTCGTTACTTAATATGTTAACAGCAAACAGTCCCGTGGTTGCACAGGACATGCGTAAACTTTGTCTTGAAACAGAATTTTCAAATATATATATATATATATATATATATTATATATATATATATATATATATATATATATATATTATATATATACTTCTCTCTCTCTCTCTCTAGCCCCCCCCCCCCAAAAAAAAAAGTGGGGGGGGTTTTTTTTTCAACGTTAAACTGTTATGCATATTTATGTACGTCTCATTACTAGAGACTTCTGAGAGCTATATTGTGTTTTTATTCAATGTTTCAAAGCATAAAAGAACATAACCGCAGAGCGATCGTGCAGCAGCATTAAAAATTGAAAATGTAAAAATAGCAGGGGGGGGGGAACTACAGTCATAAGAACCGACTAACCGTACAGCGCCTCTCACTCAAGCCAGTAATCAGACGACAGCAGCCACCGCACAGAAAGTTCTGCGGGAAAGTTCTGCGGGCACATTGTCACCGACCGAACCTGCACCGCATCAACAAAGCGCTGGGTTTACCTGGGCTGGAGTCGATGTCTTTCTCGTTGCGCGGCAGCTGCAGTTAAATCTTATAGCGCAGGCTGATCGTCTAACGATGCTCGCTTCGCATTTCTTCCCGAGTGAAGAACTCTTTTGCCGGGCACTGTACGACCGTGCCGCTGCTAGCCCCACGACACTCGGTCTGAAGCAACTTCGCAGTACACTTTTTGTTTGTTTGTTTAAAAGGAAAACAAAAGAAGAAAAAAAGTGGGGTGTAGGAGGAGCTAAATTGGAAAGTGGGTTTTTTTTTTTTTTTTTGTAACTCTTTCGGGTCCACCTCAAGCAAAAATCCTCCCTTATAACAATACGTCAACATAAAACTCTATCTATCTATCATAAAACTCTATATATCTATCTATCTATCTATCTATATATATATATATATATATATATATATATATATATATATATATATATATATATATATATATATATATATATAACAAGAAATGGGCATTTAAAAAAAAGTTAAATTAAAACAGTCAAATATTTTATGTAAATTAGTTATTTCCTGGTTACCCAGGTGAATATTTTGTGTTTTATTTTATGTCTGTACTTTTATTTCTGTTGCTGTCTTTTTAGTTTCAACCCAAATCGTTTACAATTTTTTTTTTTTTTTTTTTTATATCATTATGTAATATTTGCGCGTTTTAATTGGGTCGTTAGTAAGCATTTGGAAGGAGGCTAAATCTCTTTTTTTTTTGCTGTTTCTGTTCTAGTGGCGGCTTTTCACAAACCAAATTCTGCAAGCCGCAAAACCCTGGAAGCCTGGGCAGGGTCTCCCCCTCTTTCACGGGGAAAGCGCTCCCCGTGTGCCGTCGACTCCCGTGATGCGGCTGTGCGTTCACTCAGCAATACAGCGCTGGTGCTGGCCCCAGGATAGCATGTTAGTTTAATGCCATACCGTACCATAGCTATTTCATTTACATTGCGTCCTTCATGTGCAGGCATCCCAGGGGCACGTAACAAAAATGCAACGCTAGCCAAAAGAGCGCCAAACTGCTGGCTAGTGAAAGTCAAAGAGGTCATATGTTATTAGCTTAGATTTTTTTTTAAAAATACTGCTTTCTGTGGAGAAATGCAATCCACGCAAGCAGCTGCTTTTTGAGCTGTTGTGCGCTTGATCCGAAAGATTGTTTTGAGCAGCGCTAGAACTCCTGCAATCACATAATTAGTTTTTTTTTTTTTTTTTTTTTAATATTCAAAAATCTGACTCAAACCCAGACCACAAGAACTGCCTCAATTCTACAAATGACTGCTTCTCTTTCAGAGCACTGCATTGTTCTGCAATGCTGAATTACGCCACACGCCTCTCCAAGACCATTGTTCCAGCAGAGAAGCGGGGCGTAACAATACAGAACACAAATGGAAAAGTTCTTTGACTCATGCTTCGACAACAAGCTTTTGGCTTCTATAAAAATAAAGATTTAAAAAAAAAAGTCTTGTCAGTTTGTCAACTATTTAAAAAGTGTTGATGCGCATTGTTTTGTCGCTCTCATCAAGAAACGGATAGGCAAGGCATTCCGTTTAGAATGGAAAAGGAGTTTCTGTCAAAGAAAGCTCGGGAGATTCTGGAAGTAGTTTTGGGTGACAGCACGGCTACGCTAGGGTGTAATCACATTATTAGTCCTACAGACAGCCCTGTCTTGATTATGGTCTGCAGTGAACACCTGCCAAGTTGTGTTCGAATCTGTGGCGTGTCCGTGAATGGGTTAATGTTGAACCACATTGCATTTGTCCGTCAATCTATGATGTGCGTCCGTAAAATACATTTCTCTGGCTTGATCTTTGTTGATCACAGCGTTTCACCTTTCCTGAATCAAAACAAATTAATTCAATAGAAGAAAACCTTTTAGTGTAATTTTCATTGCCATGCCAACAGCTGCTTTTACCTTTTTGGTTGTGCTTTACTCCGGAACCTGAGTTATTCTGAAGGGCTGTCCGGGTATTAATCAAGGGCAAGGGTTACGTCACTGCTGTTGCTAAATTAGTTATATCACTTCGGTGATATGAACTGTTCAAGCTAGAGATAAGATAAACATCCGTGCCCTGTGCTGTCAGGAACGCCGTGTTGAAGTCTCTTGAAAAATTATATGCACGACAAAGCTAGCCCTGACTTCTACCAATACCCTGCCCTGGACCGTAGAGAGCATCCTTTCTCTTAAGGGGGTGAGGGACGGAGGGAGCAGTTCAGTCTCCATGCTTCAAGCCTGCCCTGGACTGGAGGGAGCACCCTTTCTCTTAGGAGGTGTTCATTTTCTTTATGTCTATAACACGAGCATGCACATGTTTTTACATTTTGTATTTTATATCCGAATCTGATGCTCAATAGAGGGCATGTGTTTTGCAACATCAAAGAACTGTCATGCTGTACACATGAAATCCACCCACCCCTTCTTGTGATAAACCCATTTACATGCAGCAGTCGTGGGAGGTTAGAAAGAGACTCACCCCTTTCACTGTTTCACAGGAAACCACTCACCTTTTAAGGTAACTTATTTATTATTGAGCTGACTCAGGTTCTTCATTGAAACCTGTTTTTTTGTGCAGTGAGTTGCAGGGGCTTTACGACTATGCGATCACCCCTCTCTGGTGGAACTTCAGGACCGCTCCGTCTCTCACCACCTTCTGCAGCCTCAAGAGCCCAGTCTAGACTGCTCGTGGTGGATCTCTTGCACCGCCCCTCCTACTCTGCACTGAACCTGCCTGACCTCAGCACCACGTTACTGCATCCTCACCAAACGCACTACAATGTCTTTGTAGAGATAACTTGTTGCATCCTAATTTATATTGTATTTTAGGAGCGTTATTTGCACTTATTGTAAACTACACTATTTAAATATCAAGCTTGCATTGTACTATTTGCTGCCATGTAACGTCTGTAAATCGCATTGAAAAAACAAATAAATAAATAAACACCACACATTATTCTTTGCTTCTCACCAGCAGCTGGGATATCTAATCCAAGGAAAAATCAGAGCAAACTTAACAGGTGTCGGTCATACCTGACGCTTTCTTTCCTCCTGTCGACTGGATCTCTCTGCCCCACTCAATCACAGCTCAGCCGGCCAGAAGCCACTCAAACTGGTCAAACCTGCTGTATAATTAACAGTTTTCACAGTGGTCCAATGAAGAAACAGAGTCTTATACGGAAAAGGTGAGAGATTTATTATGGTACTTTGCGAGTCCCTGAAAAGTGAATGTTGAAACTGAGCAAGCCTAGTTATAAAAGTTTACCTGCCAGCTCTAAAGTGATAAACATTTAACAAGAAAGAACCTACTGTTTTTAACACTGGCTAATATGAATAGAATTGTCTTAAAATACGGTAAAGAAACACATATTGGTGAAGTATATGGGCTGCTACACGTTTCAACATAATAGTTGGATTTTCAGGTTATGAATGAAAGAAAAACCCAAAACCACAAGAAAAACAGAAATATAAATAAATGAGCTTTTTTTTTCCAAAAAGAAATTGAGGTATTCACAATAAAACAGCATATATATATATATATATATATATATATATATATATATATATATATATATATATATTCTTTATATATATATATATTTCTTTTTTTATATTAGTGAAAAAAAAAATAAATCACTCTTAACCGTAAAGTGTACAATTTCACATAAACAAAAACACAATAAAATAAATAGAAATCTATAATAGCATTTTGTTTTTGTTTTTTTTGATTTTTTTTTTTTTAAATTAAACATTATTACTCATGCAAGAGACAATGAAACGTCACCATGAAGCCCCACCCCTTAACCAAACAAGCCCCTCCCTCTCCTGTGTCACCTCCCACCTTACATACATCGAGACTCTACTGACAGGGTGCTGCAGTGCAATGTGCCGTCAATATAAAAACCAGCTTTAATTTAAAAACAGGGCATCTGACATTTACTGAAAGCCCCTGGCCAATTATATTTTATGTGCAGCGTGCCAAAGTTCACAAGCGTGGTGAGCGCCAACACAAACACCTATGAAATCTAAAACACATCTATTTTGTTTCAATAGAACAAACTTCCCCCATCTTTATGTGTTTTAGTTGTTTTTCTGCCGCTGTGATTTAAAAGAATAGCCACTTCCCCTGCTCTCTCTTTGTATGTGCGATCTTGTGAGATTATACAGCCAAGTGGAGCCAAGAGAGAGGAGGGGGAACAGGTCAGCCCTCATGCCGTTATGCAGGCAGAGTTTTTTGTGCACAGTACTGGGGTGAGGCAGTCCCTCAGGCACCTGCAGCAGCAGCAGAATGCCATATCCAGGTCTGTCTTCGGAGGATGGAGACGCAGTCAGGAGATCAGCTTTGGTTTCACTAAAGTTGGTGGTGGCAATGGCATTTAGCAGTGTTGCATGTCCTGGCTAGTCTGGTAGAAACACTTGGTGGTCTCCAACCATTTAAAAAGAATTGATCCGTAATGCATTCGCTATACTTTTGAAAGGTCTCCCTAGACTGCTTGCAGCCCCAATCAAGGCTCACGATAGTCAATAAGGAAACTTGAATCACTGCCATTGGGCAAGCCTGGTACATTGATACTGCAAAAAAAAAAAAAACAACAAAAAAAACAAAACCGCTCATTTTTTGGGGAGTTTTGAGAAACCTGCAAGTAAAATGGACTTTTCCTCAGCGAAGAAGAGGGTTCGACTCGAACTGAACACGCTGCCGTGCTTTTGCACAGTGTTGTGTGCACGTCACATTTGCAGAAAGGGGGGGGGGGGGGGGGGGTTCTTTTCTATTGAAACCCTTCAGTTTGAATTTCACAGGAGAGATTGCACAGGTTATCTTTGGGCGTGGCTGTTTGAATTTGGAGGGGCTTGGTTGGGATCATCTTTCACCTCTGCACTGCAGCACCCCAATGAACAGCACTAGCACATGTCGAAAATTCAGCAGTTCCACGCTATCTCTCATATCGGTTTTAAAACAGATTTCATTATTTCAATCAAAATTTAAAAACAAGTAAGACTGGTCTACAATACCCTGCAGTATCTTTCCCGTTTTGATTATTTTGTTTTCAGCTCGTTTTCAGAGCTGCGACGGTGAATTGAAAAAGGGAAATTCCTTTTGAAACAAAAAAAAAATACAATCAATCAATAAAAATAAACATTACACTGTATTTATAGATATAAAAAAAGACACACTTTTGTTGCTCTGTCACAAATTCGATGCATCAGCGCTGATCACTAACAAACAGAAGACCCAATCCTATTGCATTTGAAAGGGTCTGACACACACTGTATAGACAGCAATGCTCCTGCAGACAGGGGAGCACTGTCTGTCGAACATCGCTTCAGCATTCAGTGTTTTTGGATATTGCTCACAAACAATCGAAAACTAAAAACAGAGAGACGAGGGACCATTAAACAAAAGTGTGGCTTTCTTTTGAAACATTTTCTTTTTCTGCAAAGATAGATATACGTATAAAAAAATAATAAATAAATAAAGACTTGAAATGGATAGCCATTAGACCTCTAAACGTGAACATGCGATTGCTAATATGGATCCAGCGAATGACCAATCCCTTTCCTGCGTTACCATGCACTAACTCACTACTCTATACAGTTTTTTTTTAAAAACCTTTGGCTTGTCAAGTTAAAATGGTGTTGTTTTGCATGCATTGCACGCTCTTTTGTGAACATCCCTGTGTGTAATAATAATAATAATAATAATAATAATAATAATAATAATAAAAAAACAAAAAGCAAAACAAAACCTTTGTTCTAAATAAAATGTAAAAAAATATCGCGATTTAAAAAAAAAAAAAAAAATGCAATAAAACTGCACTTTGTTTTAAATTATAATTTTTCTGTTTTTTTTTTTTTCTTTGCCCAACCAAGCTAAAAGACTGAATTCACATGCTGGTGATAACACGGGAGAACGAGAAAGAAAGTGATAGAATAAAAACTAAAAATTAAAAAACAGACATCAATATCAATAAACCGTAACCCTAAACATTCACCTGTGTTTAAGCAACTTTTAAAAAAAAAAAGCTATTCAATTTAGCTCCACAAAACATTCAACAGGATGAAATACAACTGTATGTCCCGCCCCCTCGCCCCCCCAAGTATATCACTGTGCTGTAATACTGTATGCAAAAATAAATGTAATATTTACTAATGTAAGCCCCACATTGCAATGCGTACTAGCGCTCAGCCTTCGTGACCCTTTCCATCGAGGGTGCTTGACAAGATTTCTATATCAACCCAACAGAAGTGTGCTGGCGTGTAAACTTCCATAAGATGCATTCCTCTAACATGACTGCCACACACCAGAGTTGTGCCATTGGCTGCCGAACGTTAAAAATGCCAACTGCAGCGGTTTCCCAGCTCGGCTTCGACAAAGACAAACCGTACACCTCGAGAACAAATCGAACACCAGCTCATAGATTCCTTTCTTGTATATAAATAAAACTAAAAACCCTTTTTTGGTTGCTTTAAAAAACTACTAAAATGGCTGCAAAAGAACTGTATAAAAATGCCTCCATTTGTGTTTTTACTTAGAAATACCTGCTTTAGCACCACTCTGTTTACTCAGAATAACCTTCTCCGCATCTGCTTTCAACATGCTTCTACTTTCTCACATACAGCGTCCTTCCTTGTCCACAAAGCTCCACTCCACAAGCCTCTGTGAACCTCATTCTGACACCTGCGCTCCCCTGTCTACCAACACCAGTTAAACCCGAGCCCTTTGCGAACGAAATCAAAAACAGCAACTGTACTGGAAATACAGACACAAACTCCTTCCCACTGCTTCAATAACATACTCTTCACCCTTTAAAAAGGCACAAGGGACACGCGTGTGTCCCACACAATCACGATTTGCAATGAGGTGCACGGAACAGGGTTTAAAATTTACATTGGTCAGCTTTGTGATACTCAAAACGGATTTTTAAAGAAGAAACTGTTTGAACAACAAGCGCTCAGTACCTTAAAAGCACTCCCTGCTCTCCCACCTACAAACTGGCCCGGATGTTTGACATTCAGCTCTTGCTCGTGTTTTCTGCAACGTATGTCAACAAGACTCCTTTCACTTCAGTTTCTATTTCTAACATCAGGGGGAAAAAGATGCAAACATACAATGATTGAGAAAGCGTCATGCTTGGAACTCAGCTGGGGAAAAGCAAAGGCAATTGAAAAACTTAATTCAGATGAATCCTCCATCAATCAACTGTATTACACCGCGCCTTCAATACAGCATTTAAAAACATCATTCAGAACTGCTAAATGGGCCAAATAAATGCCCTGACCAATCTTCCGATTGCTGTCTGTAATAGAAAAAGGGTTTGTCCTTGGATTTGTTTAGTTTAATTTCCACCCCTGCTAAAGCCAATGTTATACAATTCTGTACATCAGTGTTGTAAAGTTTCCCAGACACGTCTATCTGTACCTGCCGATCGCAATCAAAATCCAAATTTAAAAACAGATGCAATACCCAATCTCCCTCTCTCAACTCTGCAACACTTCCAGCTTCCTTCACTAAGCCTAGCTTCCTTGCACAGACAGACACATGTTCAACTCCTTCGGTGGCATTCAACACTTGATGATAGACGATTTCCTCTTTAATCATTTGCTTAAAATAAGATTAAACATTTTTACTTGCTGGACTGTGGTTTTTTAAAACCCAACATTTTTGCCAGCGATATCAGTATATTATAGTACAATCAGCTCTCTGATATACGACACTGAGATACACGGCAGTCTGGGATGGCAAATCAGTCTTTATTGTGCACTGCAGTTACACAGCGTTTCCTCCAAAAACAAAGCGAATGAGACAAGGCACGGTTAATCACTAAACAGTTTTAGATACTGTGATGCATTATCTGTGATCTTCAGTTGTATTTATGCATTTTGCATACTGACTTTGGACACGGTTTTAATATTTTGCTAAATTGCACTGTGTTCATATTTTACGCAGTTCTGTGCATGGGTAACATTTTGATTTCATTTTGCTGTTGGGTCGTTAATGGGGAATTTTACATACTGCTGCAATATGGATTTAAACGTATGTACTGTATTACAGTCCACATGTCCAGTCGTTTTTTGACAAGTGATAGTTTCATAATCTTCTGTTGAAAATATATTACTGTACCAAAAAACCAACTACAGTACATCAAAATGGAAGCCTGCTTGTTTTAAAACACAGTCCTTTCAGCTATGCATTGTTGATGCTGTATCTTTTTTGTGTTCCCTTAAAAAAACAGATGTTTTTGACTTTCACTGCCGTTAGTCCCCGCAACTCGTGTGTTAACTTGTGTGTTATTTTTGCTTTCTGTACGAAATGTGTGTGTGTGTGTGTGGGTGGGTGTGCAGGGCAGGGGGCTGTCTGTGTGGTAGGGGGCTGGTTACAGCATACTCACCTGCATACACATCAAATCTGGTGAGATAATCACACATGCATCAAACCATTTAACAGTCACTGAAGTCAAAACTTTATAGGATCAGGCATGCGAGTGCTGACTGTAGTTAGATGGGTACAATAACCCTAATTAATAATACAAATGATTTGCTCTTTAAAATCGTTTGGTTAAAAATGAAAGATTATTACGATAATTATACAAAGTACCTGCATGATCATGTTTTAAATACTAAATAATAATAATGTCCCCAGTGATATCGGTACATTATAGCAATTAAGAGGGATACAAAATACAAACACACCCTAAAAAAACCAAACTCCCGCAAGGTTAAGGACATGCTGTCTGTAACATCCTGAACTTTGGATTCACTTTGTTACACTGCGAGCATCTTTCCAAGAAATTGCACATACCTCTTTGTGTCTCAGTGTGAGCTGTGCTAATCTTTGCTAAACAGACAAAGGACTCTGCAGCCTGGAGTGGCATGCCTGCCTGTCGAAGCCAATTCAACCCTCTTCACCGACTACAGCAAAAACATAAATCTGTCCAATTATCAGCCACTAGCCTTCCAGAACAAGCAGGGAGCTTATTATTGGCTGCGAATGAAAAAAGGGCAGACTCATTTTGCCAAGAGCTGTTAATAATGCTGTCTACGGTCAAGCAGTTCATCACAGCAATCCTTGGGCATTACTTTCCATCACATTTTGAAATGTCTCCTCTAGAGCAGAAACGAAATGTATGCACAACCCTAAAATGCTAATTTCTCCTATACCGTGTGAGCGAGGTTACAAAACACAAATAGCAAAAAATAACGACATTACGAATCCCAGCCCCTTCTCTCCATATATAAAATCAAATTAACTTCTATACAAAACAGCTGTAAAATCAGAAATAAATTGCTCCTGTACTTTGAGAGGACTTAACAAACACAAACCAGCAGTAGCAAATGGATCAATGCATTTATGTGTTTTACAATCTAAAGTAATGCTCGTCCCAGGGGTCAACGAAGACGTTTCATCGGGTTTTATGCTGACTTGTTTAAAAGTTACGGGTTAAAAACAGAGACGCTCAGATCTTGTTTTCCTGCTCCACGTGTTATTTTACCAGCATGTGAATGTCTGCACATTCCCTCAGATTGCCTGAAGCCAGCATCACCCTCCCTCACCCTCACCCGCTCCCAATAAAAACGTCTCAAGGTTAAACCACAGGGAGGCCACCAAACAGAAGCAATGCCAAAGCTGCATCAGCTTAGAAATCCCAAAGCCAAGCCGATGCCATTCTGTCCCCTGGGAACTGCATGCACCGTACGAACGAAACAAGCCCAGTACAGCAGACTTCAGATAAGGGGGTCTGTCACCCTGCTACAGAGGGGCAGGATCTGGGTATGGAAACTGGAGCTTTTCAGGGCATGTAGAGTAAAACCTGTCCAATCCAGCCTCTCCACATACCGGCATTCTGTACAATTCTGGGTTGATCCCCTGTACAATCCGGAACTTGTCTCTAATGGAATCCAGTCTGCCTAAAATCAATGTGAATCTGGCTTTGCAGCCTGGCAGCGAATCCCGTGATTGTTAAGTATTTTGCAAGGTAAGCCAACAGTAAAGTTCTCGTTTACATAACAGAAGTCAAATTTAAACACAATTTGTGGTCTACTGGAGAAGCACGGTCATAGTTTTTCAAAGTGTTGAAATAATCTGTCATTGATAACCTATTTTGGGTAGAGTGTTAGCTTTTACAGTACTGTAATCCAGCACACTGTACAATCCTGCACGTTTTTTCAGTCCCAATCAATGCCGGATTAGACAGGTTTTACTGTATTAAAACAGGGAAGGGGTCATCTTGTATTGTGCCAAAAGAAAGCAGGGGACAGTATTAATGTAGTGGTTATACAGGGAGGGGAAACATGACTGTGAACTGCATAGAGTCCAGGGAGATGTGCATGTGTAGTGTTAGGGAACGAAAAGGAGTCTGGCACACTGCTGTGGCTTTTGCTTCTTTCCCCCCTGTGAAGCCTTTGGGATTACTTTACCTAGCGACGTTTACGAAAATAAACAGAATAAAAACCTTGCTTTACTACGCCGAGCAGTATTCAGGAAGTTAAAAACGCAGCCTCCCTCTGCAGTAAATGTCTCGATCAGAAAAGAAAGGTCCATTTCTTGTAGTCACCAGAAATCCTGCAGTTTGAAAAACCTACTGGATAAAACCATGTTTTAAAAAAAAAAAAAAAAAAAAAAAAAGTCGATCTCCCCTTACCCTAAAAAAAAAAAAAAAATCTTCTGTAGCTTATAACAATAAAAATTAAAATAAAAATAAAAAAATACTGAATTTCTAAGAAGCGGGTTTGTTTTGTCTTGTCGCGGATACAGTCGTGTCAAGTCAGTCTGTTTTGAGCGGCGGGGGCGCTGGCAGCTGTCTCTCTGGCGCCCCCTGGCTACCTGCTGAACAACGACAGCATCTGGTGATGGCTGTAGCACTGGCTGGTGCGAGGAGACTCTGTCTTCTCCATGATGTCCTGAAACCAGGCTGCCACCTCCACCTCCAACACCTCGTAGCGCCTGATGAAGTTGTGCTCCTGCAGGAACGGGGGAGAGGCAAGAGGGAGGGTTAACGAAAGCTGGCTGCTTCAGTTTAGTTCCAGTGCTAAGAACCATTTCACCACTGAGCTCAGGACTGGAATACAGCAGAGGTAAGAACTCCCAGTGGCTGGAAAGCTGTTCCTCTTTGTGCCAGGGCTGCAGTCACTCTCCCTCTTTCTCTATCCCTCTCACAGTATTTCAGGAAGGCAGTTCGGCCCTTCACGGCACAGTCCCTTTGCTGGTGAAATTCAAATGACATTTTCAAATGAACCTGCACAGGATATATGGAGGTTTGTCTGTTCTTCTATTTTACATGTGTGTGTTTCATTGTGATATAGTTAAAGAGAACATTCAAATAAAAGGTAAATGCCAGCCAAAAATACTCCAAAATATAACAAAGTAGCCAGTCCTCAAATGAAACTTAACAAGTTAATGGGTCTAAAAAGACTAGCAGGGTTTGTCTCTGGGTGAAGCAGGACAGTCAAAATGCAAACAACATTATTATCTCCTAAAGCTGAATTTCCTCCCTGTGTAAAACCCTTTGTGTGTGTTGAGAGATTCTCCACTGCTGTTAGCGCCAGAATCACTCCGCAAAAACTCTGGAAAAAACTTCTTGTGAGCAAAGACGGTAGGAAGCATATTAGTGTCGCACTGTGCACTGAAACCCACAGCCCGTGCACTGTGCGACAGCAAAATGCTTCCCCACTTGTGTAAATGATCAAATTCCTAGAAGATGTTCTGAAGTTTGAATTCTCAAACATTTCCCCCCTTTTCTAATTCCAAGCACATCTGGTGAAGACAGAATTTGGGCAAGCAGTGGTGGCTGAAATTCCAGCAGCACGGTCAGGACAGGGTGTTCTTTTCTTGACCTCTTTCTATTTTTATTTTTTTTAAACTTGAGCCCAGACAGAATGACGTACGGGCGACAACCAAGAAAAAAACAAATAAATCAAATTTCAATATAGCAAAAAATAAAAGCGCTTGTTTACAATTATCTTTTTCTTCTACCAATATTAGGCCTGCAGCAGTTTCAAAATGGCATTCCCAAATTATAAGGCAGCTACGATCCCAGTAGAATTTGAACCATTGCAGACACCAGTTTCCAGAGTCAATACACCACAGTACAAAATCACTACACAAATGAAGACATCTTTTAATAAACATGGGAAATCTACAAAATCACTCTCTAAAAAAAAATATAACACCCAGGTCAACTCCTGTTTTTCAATTCAAATTCTACTTCCTTTTTAAAAATCAATTCCCCGATTCAAATTCCTCTGAAGATCATTTTTATATTTTAACAGAATGCTGCTCGCTGCAGTTTTGATCAGTGTCTTGGCACTGATTAAAGGGTAATGGGGAATTGAAAAACTGGAATTGACCCTCAAATCTGTAATTCCGTCAAGAAAACTTACAAGGAGTTTGTGGTATTTTGGTCTCCTTCTGTGATCCTTTGTAAGGCTAGAGGGCAGAAAACCAAAAAAAGGTGGTTACAAAAGTTTAGAGAATTGCATCCAAACAAATTTCAAATTTTAATTTAAAATATATATATATATATATATATATATATATATATATATATAATATATATATATATATATATACTAGAATATTACAATCTACAGATGTTACAAAATAAAGTCAGCGTAAAATAAAACGTTTGAGGTTTTCATATCAAAAGTATTCACACCCTTTGATGCTATGATCATTCTGTCTACAAGGTGCTAGAAATTTCAGTATGGTAACGCAGAACCTAATTCTAGAAACTGCTGGATTGTAGGCAAACGTTCTTGGAGAGTATAAAAGGGTTAGGCATAGGATGATTGCCAAGAACAAGCAGAAGAATTGTGAGGAAGGTTAATAAAAATGCGAGATTGACTGCCAAAGATATTCAAAGTGAACTGGCTGCAAATGGGACTGGAGTTTCCATTTCAACCATAGGTCGAGTATTGCATGGCGAATGTCTCAATGGTCGCAGGCCAAGGAAAAAGGCACTCTTATCCAATTGAGGATCTTTGGTAAGAGTTGAAGAAGGCTGTGCATAGGAGAAGTCCTCGGAATTTGAATGACCTGGAACAATTTTGCTATGAAGAATGGTCATAAATCACTAAAAGAATCGTGCCAAAAGCTCATTGACAAATATCCTAATGGTTTAGAAGTTGCTATAGTGCTAAAGGTGCTTCAACTAGCTATGCATTTCACTTGCATTGTCAGGGTTTGGATACTTTTGAATAAGCAGAGTTTTGCAAAAAAAAAAAATTGCTAAAATAAATAATTGTAGACATCTATTACTTGAAACTTTTTATCCATAAAAGCAAAACTTTTGCTACATAAGATTTTTCCTAAAATTCTTTGTTTGAGAAATGCTTAGAAATTATAAATTTCCATTGGGGTATGTAAACTATGCACTACAACTGTGTTTTATATATATATATATATATATACACACACACACACACACACACACACAATGGTGAAAATAGAACGTATTTAAAAAAAAGTGGACATAAAAAACTGAAAATGTTCTACAATTTAGAATTTACCGTCTTTCAAGGCGGCATTTTAAACATTTAATACATAACAAACTCGAGAAGAAAAAAGATCATTTTTTACTGTGACGCTATTTCTTCTGCTTTAATACATAAAAGTTTAAACCGTGAAATATACTTATTTTTATTCCGTGAAATAAGCTGTTTTGTTTTTTTTAAAATACCCCCCCTAATTCTAAGGAGTGGCACTGACCAGTCTTTGACGAAGGACTGGAAGTCCAGGGAGAAGCCCATTCCAGTGGGAAGGAGAGGGGGGTCCTCCTGCAGCACTTTGGTCAGCACCTCGAAATCCGTCTTGCAGTTCTTGTAGGGGAACTGCCCCGTGGCCAACTCCACCTGCAGAAGACAGAGGGGGCGCTATACTTTAACACAGTGGAACCTCAGGAGTTACAAAAACCAAACTTACAAACTGACCGGTCTACTGAGCACCCCACTTTCAACCGGAAGCAAGCAATCGCTCAACCACGCGTGCAATGCAACCAGACAGGAGCTCCTGTTAGAGAACGCTAGTCATGCAGGCGGCAAAAGTACTGAACCAGCAAACGTATCCAGACAAAGGTTTAGGCAGTATATGCAATTTCTAATAGGAACATTTATGTTTTAAAGAAAGCACTGTTTTTTTTTAGTAGTTTTCTTTTTTTGTTTAAGGCAAAAGGATGCTGAGTGACCGAGCAAGCTGCATGAATGCATTTGGTTTAAAAACAAAGCACTATGTTAACTCAGGTCTTCCTGTACATTAAAATCTGTTATTGCTACAGTTATGGTTTCCATGGTAACTTAAATTTAGCCTTTTAGTGTTTTAAAGACTTTAGAATATGAGTATTGCATCACTGTGCTGTATCCTTGTAATTATTCACCAGATTAAGGGTGTACATAGCAGGGCACATTTACTAAAACCAATGAAAACACACATGCAGAGTTACAGGCATGTCAGAAACTTTAATATATAAAGCCACAAAATAACTTGCCTTGCTCAGACCTGCTCTGTAACGATATGAAAAGAAATCAATTCAAGACCTTGTTAGCGGTCGCTTACCAGAGAGATGCCCAGACTCCACACGTCCGCTCGGATGTCATAGTCAGGTTTGGTGGGGTCTGGAGGGTCTATCCTTTCAGGCTGCAAACATAAGCAAAGATTTTCATAAAAAAAAAACCTAGACAGTGCAGATTTCTATACCGCTCAGTGTAACAGGACTCCCACTGCACAGCGGTCACTGTGGATTGAGCTCAATACTCTCAATATGGTTGCAGTAAGAACATGTAGGCTGACTCGTAACTGGGTCCCATCGGATCCAGTCTGCATTTTTTTCCAAGCAGGTACAAAGAAGCACTAAATTAACACTGAGCAGGTTAACGAAGAGATCATTTCCACTGCCTTTCCCCAGGTATAGCTGGACGAGGTGTAGCTGGAGGGTATTTCCACCTCAGACAGTACTGAGTTTCGGGTCTCAAGGCACTGGTAATATGGACCTGGACTGGATCTCGCTCAGCCGATACAGGCGCTTCACAACATAGGAAAAGTTTGGGAATGAAAAGAGGCCATTTGGCCATCCCAACTCCTTAGTGAAACGGGCAGTGTTGTGTAGTACGCTGCCTTTACAGATTCTGCCCTGCCCCTAGTATTCTAGGTGTAACTACAGCATCACACAGAGCAATATCAAAGCAGAAAACTAATTCAAGGCAACTGATTTTGGTTATGACCTGTACTGCAACTGGGTGTGTTTAGGGGCTACCTTTTTGAAACGGTAGCCATGAAATCATATGAAGATTGCAATCTTAAAAACTAAACTTTATAAAAACGTCTCTTTCTTGTACAGCAATCCCATGAATAATTTTGGGCATGGTTTTGATCGCAATAGGTAAAAAAAAAAAAAAAAGGGAAAAAAATTGGGCTCTTATATAAAAATTTAAAAAGTGTTGTTGCAATTAGATATTTGAGGGTATTGAGTAACACTGCGATGTGTTTAATCTGCCCTGCTCTCATCCTGGACAACAGCCTTCAGTCTCAAGGACTGTGCAGGATTACACATTTCTGAAATAAACAGAACACACGCAGAGTAAAACAAAGAGAGACACATAGAGAGAGACCTCCATCCACACACACAAAATCTAGCTTTGGACACAAATAAATAAAGATATGGACAAAATCTAGCTTTGGATTCAATTAAATAAACATAACTGCTTTGAATAGTAAGGTTAATTAAAAACATTAAAATAATCAAAACACAGTGCATGAGAGCATATGCATTGTTTCAGTGATTGCAATCATACTGAAGTGGTGTCTCAGTGCAGTCCGGCTAAACCACATCTATTTATTTAAAAATAACTTTGCTACTATTAAGTAAACACATTCCTCCCCACCCCCACCCCGTTAGTAATATCAGAGTTCGAAACTCACTCTAGCATCAATAAACTACCATCAATTATGCTTATTATTGAAATCATTCAATATCCTGCAGTTTGAGCAATGCCTGCAAAACACATGGAACCCTTATAAAAGTTTCCTGTACTAAAAGCACAGCTAAGTGTAATAAAGCATAATGAAAGCAGGGCAAAGCATAGGCAAGCATTGTAAAGAACAGCGAGGTACGGTAAAGCACAGTAATAAACGGGCAAACCAGGATACATGCGTTGAGTAAGAATGGGAAACATGACCCTGGTGAAGTTTAATAAGGCAGCTGAGGTAGGGGGGAAGGTGTGCTCAGGCTGAGAGATTAACAGGTAGACATGGTCCTGTGCAGGCGTGTGTGCGTTCGGGACTCACAGCCATGTAAGCAGCACAGCCAGCGCTCCTCGTCTTGGCCTTGGAGTCGACGAGTCGCCCGCTGATGCCGAAGTCACACAGCTTGATCTGGCCCTTCGCGTCGATCAGGATGTTCGAGGGCTTCACATCCCTGTGGATCACCCCGTGCTTCTCCTTCAGATATAGCAATGCCTTTACAATCTGGAGAGAGAGAGAGAGAGAGAGACAACATAGCCATTAGGACTCCATGTAATGCCAGCTTAAGACGGATGTTGGCGGTTCTTTCCCAGCATGCCTTGCAACAAAGCTCACATCCAAAAAGGATGGTTATTGGTTTGCTTCTGACAATCCTAACAATTCCTTGGAGCTGCGCATTACTAAAAGTAATAAAAAAAAAAAAAAACATACAAGAATATCAAAGCATGGAGAAGCCAGCTCAACCCAGGAGTGGATTCACTGTTTACGCACACTTGTCCCTGGATTGGTCAGTGTTGTGATGTACTTCCACCCATTCTGCTTTGGGAAATAGTCAGACAAAAGATCCGGGGCAGCTGGGATTGGCAGCCAATGCGGGTCGGTAAATGAACATGGAAACGCAGTATCAGGGGCAGCAGGGTTTCCAACCCGGGTTGAGCGGTGCGTTGAAACGAGGGATACGAGAAACCTTCTCTGTAACGGTCTAGGGAGAAGGAAGGACTCACCGCCACGGTCATCTTGCCCAGAATCCTCTCTGGAATGGGACCCTGGATTCGTTTCTTCAGCTTCTCCGCACACGTGCCCATGAGCTCCATGGCTATGAACACGTCCGTCTGCAACGCAGGCACAGGAAGAGGGTTAAAAACCAACTCATTCCTCAGGATAGCATGTCTAACGCCCACACTAGGGCTGGCACACAGTACCAGTCAGGATTTTCCATTTCACTTCCCAATCACATTTAGAAGGCATGAACCCCAACCATAAAAGCCCATCATTATATTTATTTTTTTAACTACCACAGCAAGTATTTGTGTATAAGAATGTAGCGGCTAGATTCTCAAAGCTGCTTTCTTCAAATCATCAATAGCATAATTTTTTTTCTTTCAGAAAGGTAAAAGAACAACCAATTACAATTCTAAAATCACTGCGAAACATCATGGGTTTACACACCACTAAATTAGATGTCTCCGTTGTTTATTTTTGGTTTGGTAACTTTACTGGGTGTGTTTTATCCATTCTGAAAAATATTACGCAAATGCCGATTTGGAGTGAAGTACTTGGGAGATTTAGCTCAACACTTAGCAGTGTGTGGAAAAGACCAGGGCGTGGGCAATTCCTGCTTTTCAATTCCAGATCCTTTTTAAAAATCAATTCAAATTGATAGTTTAGAAACATAATTGCTAGGACTGTTCACCTGCTTTCACTTGAAGCCAATTTAAAATTGACTAACAAACAGCGACTTCAACTTGCATCATGTGTTGCCACCGTGAGAAAGTCATTTTAACCGAATTCTGCTCCTTGCAATGTTCATCACTGAGGTGTTGGAATTGATTCAACAGGGAACGGGAATTGAAAAACAGGAACTGACCCCAACCTTGGAAAAGACTGAAGAATGACTGCATATGAGCTACACTGTCTTTCACTGTACACACAGTACTGTCTAAACCAGGGGTCTCCAGCCCTGCTCCTGGAGAGCTACTGTGGCTGCTGGTTTTTGTTTCAACCAATCTCTCAGTTGCTTAATTGAAGTAATTACTGGCTTAGTCAGGATTAACAGGTGTTCCAGATCTTTAGCAATTGATGAGGTAAAGACACCTACAAAACCTGCTGGATAGGGGCTCTCCAGGACCAGGGGTGGAGACCCCTGACCTAAACACTAAGTCTAACAGCCATACTTTATCTGAATGTCGTTGTCGTTTCCCCCCACATTCAAAACATTTAAAACTCCAGTACAAAAAGGAAACGGCAAGTCATATTTCTTACATTCGTGACGATGGCTCCGTAACACTGTATGATGTAAGGGCAGTCGTGGCTCTTCAGCACCACGTCCAGATCCATCAGGATCCGCTTGTTCTCATCCTTGTTTCCGGTCCGACGCATTTGCTGTTGAAACAAGACCGGGCATTAACATACAGCGAGGACCCACCTGTTGCTGTTAACACGCTGCTACTAAAAAGGGACAGAGGCACGAATAGGAACAGCCAGCACAGGGAAGCCTCTGATCCCATATTCCCGGTCTCTATGGTGCTTTTTGTTCTGCTGATATTTAAGCCACTAAAATCCTCCCTCCCTCCATCACTGGGATGAAAATAAGACTCCCACTGCATAGCAGTCTGATCCATTCCTGGTTTCACTATGATTCTAATGACACCTGAGCTTGTTACCTACATGCAGTAAAAGTTTTACATCCATCCTTGCGTATGCACCTACAGTTTTTATTTTCACAAAACCAAGTTGATTATTTCTTTACTCAAGTTTTTCTTTTGCCACACGCACCACGTTTACCCTTCTGCAGAAAATGCAGTCGACAAAAGGTGCTTGTGTGTGTACCCTTGGAAAAGCCGGAGTCCAAGTCAGACTCTGTAAATATCAACATATGAGGGCTAAAGGGATCAGTCGCTGGCATTCTGCACGTCACTGCCCTTAGAGCATCTGAAAAGTTCACAACTCTTGACTATATGGCACCCAACTGTACCAGTGCTTGCCTCAGCTTGTACTTTGCTGTATTCTGCGACCGCTCTTAGTGTATCTTGTATCTATACACCTACTGTATCTTGTATTTGATTTTACTCTTACAGGTATCCATATTCACGTTTTTTGTAGTTGCTCTTCTTTGAAATCATTCTCATTCATGTCTTGTACTCGCTAGGTACTCATACTGGACATTACTCACGTAAGGAAATATTCTTACTAGAAGTCAATTGCTCTTAGCCGAACTCGCTCTTAACTGAAATTCACTGTATTCTTTATTTCGCTCTTATTTATATGTTTTCTTTTTTGCTACTTATTTTATTGTACTTTAAATAATAATAAATGTTTCCCCTAGTAACAGCACAGCAATGGGTAATAAAGCATAGTGAAAGCATGGTAAACACCAGCGAGACATGCCGAACCCTGATAAATGCCTATTCTAACCACAGGAAGCTACAGGAATCCCATGGGAAGTGTAAAGGTACGTGCAGGAGTGTGTGGAAACTCTTACCTTCACCGCAATGACGTGGTCTGTCTTCTTGAAGCGGACTTTGAAGACCTGCCCGCACGTGCCACTGCCGATCTCACCCTCGTTCAGGAGATCGCTCACCTCCGCAGGGTACCGCTGCAAGAGCAAAAGCAGGGCTAGCCAACACTACCACTGGCACCTGTACACACACCCACTACTCTAGGGTTCAGCGCTGCAAGCTGCGGGCTTGCGGTTTTGGTTTCAATGCCTTTGTGATCGCTTGAAATTATGATTATTTATTCAGCAGACGCCTTTATCCCAGGTGACTTACAAGTGTTACACAGCAGTACAGGATTACAATGCAATCTTTATATAATACAGTATAGTTTACAGTAAGTGCAAACATCACAAAAATACAATATGAACTAGGATGCAGCAAGTTCTATCTGCAATGACATATTAGCAGTGCAATGATTGTGCATTTAAATACAGCACAGTACAAAACTGTGCTGTGAATGCTGGTGTTCCCAGTGCTGTAACTACTCTATAAACTGTAGGCATGTTAACAGAATGTAATATTATTGGACATTTTTTACATAACACGTATGTACTGTTAGTGTC
Source organism: Polyodon spathula (assembly GCF_017654505.1). Taxonomy (NCBI): domain Eukaryota; kingdom Metazoa; phylum Chordata; class Actinopteri; order Acipenseriformes; family Polyodontidae; genus Polyodon; species Polyodon spathula. The sequence continues at coordinate 76,576 of NW_024472370.1, read as the reverse complement.
TGTTTCCGGTATAATGGTGTTAGATATCTTGGTTTTCATTCTGGTTCAGTTTTGCAGTCTAGCGGATCATAAAACAAATCGCTCTTATTTATCTGTCAGAGGAAGCTGGCCCAGGAGAGGGTTGGATAAGAGTGCAGACTGCAAGCCAAATTAAATGCGCCTCCCTGTATCCAGGACAGCACACTCCCACTGCTATGAGAAACCTAGACCCTGCTTTTCCTGGTCTGGTTTGCTGTATCAGACCTGGTCACAAAGAGACTCCGTCATCGCGTAGCTGGATAAGAAGCCGAGAGGGGAGCAGCGCTACACACTGCAAGCCGGTCCCACGGCTGCAGGAAGCTATTGAGAAGAGTTTGGCCAAAGATAAAACTGTTGCAGCATGTCTGGCAACGAAGAAACGGAAATTCTTTGACCAATCTGGGAGGAAACTGCATCAATTCGCAAAACAAAAACAGCGATGAACGTTCTTTCAGCTGCAGCCTCCACTGCAGAACATAGCACTGCTATGAGTTTCTATATAGAACACAGCACAATGCCATCCCACAATCCCCCAGGGACCTTCTGATGCAGGACAACAGCTTCAGAGACTGGCCACGTTTTTGGAAAAAGCACCGAAACGCATCGGCCCATGGGCGAAACAAGGCACCAGTCAAGCAAACAAACATTACAGCCAATGTCTACGCTTGCGTCTGTTTCTTCTTGCGCTGCGTGGATCTTTACACTCCTGGATTACTCATGGCTACCGCCACTACCCTTCGTTTAGTCTGCTGGTTTTCATTCCATCTGAGCTCTCAATTACTTAACGAGACCCTTAACTGAAATGATCATGCTTAATTAGACCTTTTTAATTGTTTTCAGCTCTGAAACAGTTGCAGAGTTCAAGGGCCTAAAATGTTATCGCTAACTTGAAGATGAAAACAAAATTAAAATGTCTAATTATGCAAATGACCATTCAATTAAGGGTCTAGTTGAGTAATTGAGAACTCAGCTGGAATGAAAACCAGCAGACACACGCAGGGGGGTCCCCAGGACCAGGGTTGAAAACCACTGGTTTAGAGAACTTTCTCTGAAGCAAAGTTGAACCGTTTCAGAACGTTTTGACTTTCCATACACATCCAGCAGTAAAAGCAGCTCACCTGCCCATCTATTTTCAGATAGCCTGTCTGCTTCATTATCTCCTGTAGTTTCTGGTCAATCTCGGCACTGTCAGAGAAACAAAACAGAAAAAAGTCATTTCAACTCCCAGAACAGCCATCGCTGTTAAACTGAATAGTGCTGAATACACAAATCGTTTAAGCCAATGCAAGCGTTTCAACTTGGAAGTCTATTTCAGTCTTTGTTCATCTTCAATTGATCACTTCTACGAATTGATTACATTCGTTGAAGTTTTTCTAAACTGCCTGAACAAACACAGCCAGCTCCTCTCACTGCTCGGGCTGCGGTCGTTAATGGAGAAGACACATCACATCTTGTTTGTATTAGGCAGGTAGTGATGACTTAGAAAAAAAAAGACAAAAAAATGTTTTTAGCAGCCAAACGAACAGAAATCTATCTTTAAAACACCATGAGCCCTATTTAAAAGCTACAGCCAGAAGTTTTGTATCACCTGAATTTTAGAATTGAAACATACAAAAAAAAAAAGGTACAGCAAAAGTCTACCTGGTAGCACAGTATTCCATGTTAGATATTAAAATGTTACATTTTTCAATTTGTCCATGGTATGTAATTGTATATGTTATTGTAACATTATTCAGCAAGTTTCATTCAAATTTATGAAGTATAAGTTCATTCTATAGGGCAGGGATGCCCAATCCTGGTCCTGGAGGGCAGATGTCCTCCTGGCTTTTGTTCCAACTATCCCCAAAATTGCTCACTTGGACCAATTAAGCTTTTAATAAGTGCTAGATTGGTCCAATTAAGTAGTTTAGGAGACAGTTGGAACAAAAGCCAGGAGGACACCGGCCCTCCAGGACCAGGACTGGGCACCCCTGCTATAGGGTGATGCAAACCTGTTAGTCAGAGCTGTAGATGGAAGTAGAAAGGCAAACTAAATGGCATAAAACTAGCAGGAAACAGCAACTTGGGTAAAAAAGAACCAGCTACACAGTTAGAAATGAAGCAGCGCTAGACTCAGGACAGAGGGTAGGAGACACCACTTCACACACAGAGCGGTGAGGGGATGGGACGGTTTACAAAGTGTTACCAAGACATACTTTACGACACTAACTTGATATTAAACCAGCTGGTAGGAAATGGACTGGTCAGTGGAACGGCCTCCTGTCGCCTGTAAACTTTACGTTCTTATTGCTAGCTATACACCACTGCGTTTGTTTTGCACTTCTTGGAAAAAGGCAAGAGTCTACAAGTTAACTTTTTTAGCAAATATCTGGCCATCACTTGTAGGCAAATTATAGGCCCTTGTCTAGCGGTGTCCGATCAGTCCTGGATGACCATTCCACTCCAGGTTTAACAGGTAAAATGATACCACTAACTACTTCAAGGGTCTGAACGGGGGGGTTCAATGAAACTGTTTAGAACAGTGCTGGATCAACGCCGTTCCCCCCACCCTTGTCATTTGCCTTAAATGATCTAAGCTTCTGAACGGAGCGGCCTTGCGACTGGGCTTGGTCCCTCCCCCCTCCCTTACTTCTCAAGGCTCTTCGGGAGGCAGTAAGGAGGGGTGGGCAAGGTCAGCATGTGCCTGGGCCGGCTCGGGTGCGAGTTGTGCTGAGGAGAGCTCTCCGAGGAAGAGGACCGACTGCCTCCATCGTTCGCCAGCGGGAGCTGCAGGGCTGGGGAGAGGGAGGAGGAGGAGAGAGGGAGTGAGCACAGCGCAGGTCAGTGAAGGAGCCCTACACCTCCCGATGGTTCATTCTCACTCGTAACTACCACTGCTGAGTGCTACTGATCCAGGCACGGAAATAAGACTCCCATTGCATAGCGGTGTCAACCTGATTTTACTAAGACACCCCTGATCTTGTTACCCAGACACTGGGGCTAATCAAACTGGTAGTAAAACCTGAGATGGGTGAACCTGCTATGCAGTAGGTGTAGTCTTATTTCCATCAGTGTGATCCCAATATATCATATTAATAGAACCGATAAACAGGCGGTGCTATCGCCACCACTCACTAGAGCTCTTCAGGTGCTTGGAATTATAAGACTCTCCCTAGAATTTATTTTTACTACCATGCGCAAATGGATAAACCCAGAATCACATTTCAAAAATGTAAGGGGACTTGACTGGCAGGTTAAAAACGTTTGTCTTTGGAATGGAAAAGGTTTGGAAGGGTCGTCAGAACATGGTGGTTAGTTGGCAAACAGCTAGCTCCGTTTGAGATGAAACCTGGACAACTCTGCGTTTGTACCCAAATCTGACAACTCTCCTCTGGTGTTGCTGCTTTCATAAGGAATTGAAGGGACAGCAACGCAAGCAAGGCACAAAGACACCTGTTCTGCGCTTTTATCACACAGCACGTTTCATGACAATTAAAAGCCCTCTTTCCTGGCACACTGAAAATATGCCTGAGGCACAATAAGATAAGAGTATTTGAAACAAGATTTTGAAAGATCTGGACAGATTCGGGCAGGGAATGGCAGAATCAGCTGTTTCTTCGTTTTTCTCTGCTGATCATCCTTAAGCTAAGGGAACATAAAGGCACTTTTTCGGGAACAGCGGTTTGGAACCTGGTTCCAGGAGACCTAGTTTGAGGCAGCTTTACTCTATCAAACCCCAAGTCTCTCCTGGTGTGCCGTGCAGTGGTTTGAAATCTACAGCTGTGGCTAAAAGTTTTGCATCACCTTACAGAATTAACAAACTTTGCTTCATAAAGTTGAATGAAACCTGCTGAATAATGTTCCATTAACATATTGAATTACATACTGGTTTGAAGTTTTTCCCTTATACTTGGAGCAAGTAGCAGGGTTCCCTAAAAATAGCGTTTAAATAACATACCTGTCATTTTTATTTTTATTGTTAACATACTGAAACTTTTTTACACTTGTAACTTTAAAGTCTGTTTTAAAGCTCTTTCGAAAGTGGCCGCTCTAGTGCACTGGGGTTTGAAATCCGTCCTCAAAATCAATGCAGGAAATTGCAATATAAAATTTTTTTTTTTTTTTTTTTTTTTTTTTAAAGTCACAACAAGGGCTCTGCTTTTCTGTTTCGTATCACGTCATGGATCGTTATTACCTGTTTGACAATGCAGACAATGAGCCTTACGCTATCAGTGCACTAGAGCAGACATTTTCAAAAGAGCTCTGAAACAGACTTTAAAGTTAGAAGTGTAAAAAGTTGTCAGGATGTTAACAATGAAAAGGTGAATTACAGGTACATTATTTAGACAGTGGGGGACGTGCAATGCTATGTTTAGGAAACCCCTCTACTTACTCTCTAATGGAAAACTGCCTGTTGAATCCTATCCCTGCAAACAACCCCAGGTGTGGTCAGTCCCTAGTGAGGTCACTGGGGAATGAGCACCTGTATAAGAAACCTGCGTGGGTGGTGTTTGGAAAAGAAAAGCCAGCGAAGGCATGGCTCAGCCTGGCGCTTGCAATCTTTGTGCTTGACTCTTTATTTTGCCCTGTGTGCCGTGTTTTGTTTGTTCCTGTGTATTTTTTTATTAAATAAACATGTGCCTTAGCGCTTTAACTGCAGGTTCTTGTCTCCGAGTCTCCCTCCTGCCGATAACAGCTTGAGCCACAGCACTATCACGTCTCATCGACAAACTGAAAACATTTGACATTTCACTGACTCACTGTGTGACCCTGAGCAAGTCACTCAACCTCCTTGTGCTCCGCCTCTGGGGTGAGACGTTGTTGTAAGTGACTCTGCATTGTTCACACACCCTAGTCTCTTGTAAATCGTTTTGTGATGGTGGTCCACTACAAAATGCGCTATATAGAATTAAAGATTATTATTTATACTTTTAAAAAAAACAAATCAATCCTAAAATTCCAGGTGATGCAAAACGTTTGGCTTTAGTCTCCAGAAACCAAGTTCCAGCCACTTTCCATTCCCAGGGCTTCACCCCAGAAGAAATGCAGTAGTGAGGAAACCAAGCCCACTTCAGCGATGGAAATGCCACCTGCACAGTTTCAGCAATCCCACACTGTACTGCGGTCTCGCAATGAAACCTACACCTGCCCTGCTGTCAATCATAAAAGAAACCAAAGTGTGGTCAACTCTAAGAAGCACACTGTATTACAGCACTGAGGAAACAGAGATGCATGTTATCAATAATAATAATAATAATAATACTACAACCAGCACACATTACATTGCAAATACTGCAGAAGCCATTCCATTCTGCATTTCTGAAGGAGGCTTGCAGGTTTATTATTATTTTTTTTTTTAAAACACAAGCACAGGCATTAAGAATCTAGAGGCTTTGTGGATTCAAATTTGGGAGCAGAAGCTGGAAAAAGGGAAATAAATAATATTGAGACATCTGTTTTACATCCAGGGGTAAGAAGACGTCTTGACGTTCCAGTAGTACAACAGGTCCAGAAGGGTTAGGAGATTCAAGAACAGACCAGCCTCCTGAAAAACCTTTAGGCTAAAGCAGCGATTCTCAGCCCTGGTCCTGGGGAGCCCCCTGTGCGTGTCTGCTGGTTTCCATTCCAGCTGAGCTCTCAATGACTCAACTAAACCCTTCGCTGAACCAACACTTAGCCTCGCTGGGGCTTAACTGTTTTCAGCTCTTAAACATTTGGAGATTTCAAGTGAACTGTGTAATCATATAAACAACTTGAAATCTGCAGCTTGCGAGGAGCTGAGAACAATGAAAAAGGGCTACGCAAATGACCAGTTCAACGAATTAAGCAATTGAGAGCTCGGCTGGAATTAAACCAGGCAACGCAGGGGGTCCCCGAGGACTGGGGTTGAGCACCACCGGTCTAAAGGACAGTCCCCTCTTTTCAGGGGAGGCAACAGTATGAAATGCTGTGCAGTCTTTACCATAGACTTGGTTAGATGCCCCCACCAATCTCCCAGTTTTATACAGACAGGCTATCAAACAGCATGCACGAGTCATGAGCGTCCAGTTCAATCCCACTTCTAAATCAGAAAATACATTGAAGAGACGCCCCCCTCACCCCCATGGGGACCCGTGGTCCTGGCCATGCAGTGTTGAAAGCTGGCATGCGGTACAATGAAGGCACAGGTAACGTGGTTAATGCCAACCAAGTGACAGCCATGCTGCTGCTGCTGCAGACGCAAACCAACCAGAAGGAGGCGCTACAAGTAATGGGAATGAAGAGTGGAGTGCAAAACAGCCAGGCAGGGAGGGAGGGAGGGAGGGAGGGGGAGAGAAGAAAAGGGGAAAGAAATAGAAAGGAAAAGAGAAAGAATGAAAGGAAACTGTTTCTTTTTTTTAATGTAAATAAAATACTGATATCCACTTGTGAAGTTAACTATTCTAAGAACATTCAGATATGATTTTAAAGAACTTGCCAGTTTAAAAATAAATTGAACTGTGGACACTTGAAGCAAAGCTGGTATACTTGAGCCAATACTGTGTCGTTACAGCGAGGTTACAGGTACTGTGTATTGTACTTGGTTTATAAACAGAGGGCAATACTGCACTCTGGTGGTCAGCACTGGCACTAACAAAATTCAACTATCAAATCTCCCTTTGATGGGCAGATCTTTACAAATGATCCTTAACTTGCTCCCCAATACTGACAGGGCCCTGCTGCATCCAGTCCTGGGTTTCAGCGCTCCCCTTGTTTAGGTATGTTATTGAAATTATCAGGAGTCTGAACTGTCAGGCCCTGCTAAATCTGCTCTGAACTGATCGCACTTCTCATCACAGCGTGAAGAAGTCACACAGAGTATGTAGGTTAACTCACAGCAGCTGTTCATGCAGTTATCAAAGAGGGGACGTTTATTTTAAGGTTAACCTAAACCTGATGATCTTCCATTGATTTTTAATTTGGTTTTAAAAAGTTTACTCAATTATAGCGACTGAATGCACTGCAAATCTATGTCATCAAATCCTGTTTGTGAAACATCAATATAAATTTGAAATAAAGCAATAGTCTACTTTTTCACAGAAAATTGTGTAACTCTTGGAAAAGTTTAAAACGTGGATTTCATAGCCTTAATTTATTTAATATCTAGACCAGGAGGTGGCCAAAGTTGTCACTTCCATGCCTGTTCTAAATGGTTTAGCAGTTAACGAAGCAGTTAATGATCTAATTTTACCTGTTAAACCTGGAGTGGAATCACATTCCAGGACCGTGACTCCTAGCTACTGATCATAAGGACTAAAGTTAGCGCTGCAACCCAGGACTGAGTGCAGGGCCACAAATCAAGAAAGAGAAAAAGGACTGAGGAGATGAGGGATGGGGGAAGAAACAGGACATTGGGAGAGGGTGAGGAGAGGGAATCCGGCTGCAGTGGCGATGATAAAACGATATTTAATACCTGCGCGCTGGGATGGGGCTGGAGCAGGGCTTAGCTGGATGACGATAACTGAAGGAGGGATAAAAAAAAAGAAGAAAAAAAAACAAAAAACACAAACACAAATTAAACAGGGACCGAAAAAATAAACACCAGACTGAACAAATTTGAACCGTACTATAAGTGGGTGGCAGAAATCAAACTCAGAAATGCATGGTGAATCACACAGGCAGCGCAGGGATTTCAAAAGAACGCTCTGTGCTAGGAGAGCACAGTGCTCCACTTGCTGGAACAGCCACACAGCAGGGGCTAGGAGGAGTCAAAAAACATGTAATACTGATAGAAATAAAACCTGTTTAAAAACAACTACAGTTTGCCTTATTGACGCACTGCCTGCTACACTGCCTTTACGAACCTGGCAGCTGGTTTAGTTTGCTTCCTTCAAGTGAATGATTCAACACACTGCAAAGAGCTGCACGACTTCTTTAAAATCTCTTCAATGAAAAAGGCACAGGCTGACTCCCATTGTATAGCTGTTTGATCCATTCCTGGGTTTACTAGGAGTTTAAGAAGACACCTGCAGTTGTTAACTATACACTGTGGCTAATCAAGCTCATAGTAAAACCTGGAATGAGTGACACTGCTCAGCAATAGGAGTCTTATTGCCATCCCTGCACTGGAGGACTTTAATACCGCCGGACCAATATGGAGGACCGTTCTAAAGAGTTCTAAAAACTATGTTGAGGGGAAACTGATTTCAAACCTGAATTATTGCCAACTTAAAAAAAAATTTTTAAAAAAAAGCCTGCAGAAAGGAAACAGATGTCCAGTGTTCGTTATGGATTTGGCTTTCAAAGGATGATTTTAAACCAAACAGGCAGCCCCTTTTAACTCAGTACATGGTTGAGTGGAAAAACGCAGAAGTCTCGAGTCCAACAGCCTTGACAGGCAGCCTGCTATTACATAACATGAACCATGCCACACGGTTTAACTGGGCTACGGACCAGAGAACAAAACATGCCTGAATCTACCAGCCTGAACAAGCAACACATTTCAGAATTCGAGCTAATACAGCAAATCTCTCTTTGAAAAACAAAGCACCGAGTCTCTGCTCTGTCCTAGCTTAAGCAGAGATGGAAATAAGACTCCCATTGCATAACAGTTTGATTCACACCTGAGCTGGTTACCTATATACTGGCGGGGGGGGGGGGTCAGGCTGGTATTAACACTGGGAATGGATGAAACTGCTGTGCACTTTATTTCATCACCGTAGCAACAATCACGGATAAGACACCAGACTGTGCGGATTGAGTTCAATGCTTTGGACTTCCATCACTGAATTAGCCCTGCCAGCCGGCTCACCTGTTAAACCGAGCTAAGGGAAAGCAGGTAACTCACACACGCTTCACTGAATATTACAGGGCAATAAAGCAATACAAGACATCGCAAGTTTGCAGGGGCTGTTTGACCAGTTGTAAATTCAAATTGTCATACGCTTTTAAGTGGACACTACAACAGGCAGTAGCAGCACAGACTCAAAACCTGACCACCTCGTTGACAATTTGGAGTAAAATCGACGTCACCAAATGCAACAATAACTTTGTTTATTGACACCACGTTTATTGGGTTTAATAAAACATCAAATATTGCTGATTTCATGCGACAATGTCAGTTTGACGTCGCAGTCACAGCTTACTCGGATCCGATACTTTCTGAAGCTCTTCTAGAAGTATTGCGGAAAATGAAAGAGAAAAACAAAACAATAACACGTGACATCTCGGACGTGCGTTTCGGCGCTGTTGCGATGGAAATGGGGCGTCGAGATTTCGGAAATAAAACGATTATAATACAGAAACCACAGCGGTATGCATTACTGCTGTCACGATCACAGATATCTCTCTGACCGGTTAGCAGTATCGTGATCACTGTAGATACAGACTAGCAGGCCTGCCGTCAACACACAGAAAAAAAATAAATAAAAAAATAACATCGATTATAAACACCAAACTAAAAATACTGTCCGAACTGCCTTCTCGGCCTGAAACACCCTTCCCAAACTGCAGATCGCCTCCCCCCCCGTTTGTTTATGCACGGTCTCTATCATTTACGCCCCCCTTCCCCCCTCTCTCCGCACCGGGCCCCGGGCAGTGGGGGGACGGTCTCCCCTCCCTCTGCTCCCCCGGGGAACGGGACACACTTACTGGGTCTCGGCCGCGATCGCTGGGGGCTCACTTCGATGTTGAGGTCGATCCTCCGGCGGGCCTCCATGTTCTCCTGCTTCAGCTTCTCCTCGATCCGGGAGAGTCTCTGCTCTAGAGACGACATGTCGGAGCCGACAGCGCAGAAAGCAGCCCCGGGGGCGCCGAGCCAGAGAGGACGGAGCTCACAGCGACCGGGAGCAGCGCCGCCGCTTCCGGGGACACGCTGGAAGAGCACCGTAGAGAGGGAGGGACAGAGCGCTAGCGCGGCCACGCTGCTCAGGGCGAGGACGATCGCCTCCTATCGGCCGGGAGGACTAAACACCGTTGTGTGGTGCCGAGGGTTTTGATGCACAAACTCCAGCGCAAAGTTAGCAGTGAATGGCAAACTTTATTTAGTTTTAAGACGGGACTGACGTCATTTGCAGCTGTATATATTTATGACTACTGTGTTTGTGAAATGTTTAGTTTTACAGTATTAAGCAGGCATGCAAATAAGACTGCTATTGCAGAGCAGTGTCACCCGTTGCAGGTGTTAATGCCAGCTTGCAGATGTCAAACCGCTGTCCCTTTGCTCTGCAGCTCCTGTGTGGTACAACTCGCTTGAAGCTCTGTTTTGACTTTCAGCATCCCACACCATGCAAGTGACCCGGCCAGTAGACATTCAAACCCGCAACAGTCGCTGTGCAGCCCGCAAAATCAAACTTCTATTCCAGATCACTGTTTGGGCGACAAACGCAGTAAATAGTATAGACCAGCATTCCATATGATGACACGTCAGACCTATAAATCCGAATTTGGCACCATTCTCTCCAGCATCCAGTGCAGCCTGATTCATTCTGATGCTACTCTGAATTCATTAACCCTGCAGTTTCATATTCCATTGATTCTTTTAAATAAACATTGTGAAAGTCACTGCAGAGTTTTCAGCTTTGAATAGTTTTGAGAGATCAGCAGAACCGTTTTGCAAAGAGGACAACCTACAGACCAAATAAAATTATCGCTTTCTCCTAGTGTCTGTTAGGGTCGGAACCCCTAAATGTGCAAGAAAACCCTCAATACAAAATGAGAAGGCTATTGGAGTGCAATCTGAGCAGTGATTCTGAGGCTAGTGTAGCTGTATCAGTGTGTTAAACAGAGCTTGGTTGTGAAGCTGGCAGCCTCCGTGTGTGTTTTGTGATCAGGACCCCCCTTGTAGATGCTGTGTTTTAAAAACTATTACAAATCATTAATCCAGTCTCAGACCATCAGAATGCCAGATCTTATCCAGCACATCCTCTACCTCATTTCCATGAGCAGGGATTGACCGCCGATCCGAGCTCTCCCGCATTCCTCCTGAACCCTAAGGATAGTCTACTGGGGTGAAAAGACTCCCACGCAATGCCAGCTTGAGACCAAAGTTGGCGGTTCTTTCCCAAGGTATCCATTTGCCTGAAGTGTACTGCCAACTCCCAACCATTCTAAGGACATTGATTATAGCATTAGCAACAGATTTAAAAATAACTTTGTATGTACTGTTGTCTCCATTTCTCAAGGCAGAACCGCTCAGCTTTGCAGTCCTCTTGCCCAACCAAAGCATGCCGGCACCCAAGAGAGGACACCCTCATTCCATACAGGGCCAGCTGTACATACCAACTTCTAAAACGAAGACAAACCACTAATCGTTATGCCCTGAGATAAAGGATGGTGGTATAAAGATCCGCCACTGTCAAGGATGGAAATAAGACTCCTGTTGCATAGCAGTTTCACGCATTCTAGGTTTTAATACAAGCTTGATCAGCCCTGTTGTACAGGTAACAAGCACAGGACTGTACTATTAATGTAAAATGAGGAATGGATCCAACTGCTGTGCAATGACACTCTTGTTTTCATCCCTGGCTGTCTGGGGTGTAAATAATCTGTGCTGGAAATATTCTTTCAAAATAGAACCAACTATTTCAGTTCTCTTTATCAGCTGGGAAACTGAAGTATAGTACAGTGTGTGTTTGAATATTCAAATATCTGTCCTAGCACTGGCATAAGCAAAGGACACAAAAAAGGACACAACAGGCACATCATCACATATTATTTCTTTATAAATAAAATTAAACTTTTTTTTTTTTAAACTTATGATTACCAGTGTATGCACCGAGTTACATAAGTTAAAAACCAAAAAAAAATAAAAAATAAAAACGTCTTTCTGCTGTAATTCTTTTTTTTTCCTTTTTTCGGACTACAGCAGCGGTCAGTACAGCAGTCCTGTGCTTCAGTTTAGCTGCTGTTGGGTCCAGGTATTGTATGTGAAGAGTTCTGAAGTGGGCAGAGACATAAAACAACTAAATAAAACAAGTTTGTCTTTTTTTAAACAAAACAAAACAAAAAAAAGGTTCGGGGGGTAAAATCCTCGCTTCACGTTGGTCCCCGGACGGGCATGCTACAGGGAAATCCAGCCTTTTGGAGTTTAAGGGTGACGAACTTGAATTGATTTACAAGCGCGAGTCTCTCTCTCTCTCTCTCTCTCTCGGTCTCCTCCTGCCCAATCCCAAAGCGTTAACACATGTCCGAGACGTAGTCAAAGTCCCTGAAGCAGTCCTGCTCCTTTCTGGTCAGGACTCGCGGCTCTCTCGGGGGCGTCAGCGTGGGCACCTCAGCTGTGAACTCCTCGTCGAAATTGCTGACGTCCTCCTGGCCCTTGATGGAGGGAATGAAGGGGGGCTTCATCTTCTTACTCAGCAGATCGTCCCAGTCGACTGTCTGCAACGGACAAAGAGAAGCGCCGTTCAATGAAACACAACCGCAGGGCAGCGACAGAAGATTCACATCACCACCGTGACGTCTCCAGCAGCGCTGCACGAACCCATTACCCACACAAAGACAATCCACACAGACACAAGCAGCTGCTGCTTCTCTCGTTTCACTTGGTACAGTGGCCCAGTCAATAATCTGTCTGTGCGGCTCTAGTCTAGTTTACAACTTATAGATCATGCCGAATTCAAGAACAAGAAGAAAAACGAGGAGAAGAACGAGAAATGAAAAGGAGAAAAACAAGAAGAAAAATGGAGAAGAACAAGTAAAATCTGGAGAACCGGAAGGAGGAGAAGAAGAAAGCAGCACAGTCTAAGGGACCAACCCCCTTCACGCAATGTAACAGCAAAGCTAACATTCAGAAATGATGTGATTAAACTCGGCTTTGATAAAAACAACAGTCCTCTGATACAGACTGCCGCCTCGCTCACCCTGAAGAAGGGCTGCTTCTTCACATCTTCTGCGTCTCTTTCGCCGGAGCCTAATCGTCGCTCAGGGTTTCTTCTGAGCAGCTGGAGGGAAGATAAAGCAAAACGTAGACCTTTTCATAAAGCAGATCAGACCAGATGAAGGAGCTCAGGTCAACGTGTCTGTACCGCTTAGCTGTCAGAGATCAGACCCGATCAAGATCTGTAACCAAGTGAACTGTACAGCGAACGTGCCAATACAGAACTGCAACTGTGCTCATTCACTAGTGTGCACTTTTATCAGAACACACATGCAATTCATTAAAAATACTACAAGGAACACACAGCCACAAATAATAAAATGCAGGAGACTTTTTAGAAGCTGTTTAAGAGGCCTAATTAAAGCACAAAGGGAAACATTTTCACATGAGTGCCTATTGATTCTGTAACACCTATTTACTGATTGAAAATTGAAATTCTCACACCCTGAGGTTTCGATGCAGGTAGGTGTATAAAGGATAAAAAATGACAAACGAGTTATTCAAATTTGCACACTATTGTACATGTCGACTTTTAATGACAACACATGTTATCTACAACTATTAAACACCTATCAGTGCTAATTAGAAACACTAAAAGAAGCTTATGAAACTCAACAGATGTAGAAGGCATCTTTTATTATTGCTAAATACACATGTTTTACCCAGTAGTCCAAGATAATACGTTTAGTAGAGACAAGTTTTGATCATAACTGTGGTTACCTCGGTTTTATGTCTCATCCAAAGGACGGAGCACAAGGAGGTTAAGTGACTTGCTCAGGGTCACACACACACATACACAGTGTTTGAGCCTCCTGGTATCAAGCCCTTTTCTTTACCCACTGGACCAGCAAGCCACCTCGCCTCAGTGTATCTTTGTTAAAGCGAGCGGAGAGGGCTTCTCCAGAAGAGAGCGAGCGTCCGTACCCGTCTCATGATCCCGATGGCCTCGGTAGAGAGGAAGCGAGGATAGCGCACTTCGTCATTCACAATGCTGTCAAACACCTCCTCCTCATCATCACCAGGGAACGGAGACTGAAACAAAGACAGGCACACGTCTTCAGCACACACGCGTACAGCTACACCTTCGCTACTTCACTGTTTTACAATGCACGGCTGAGCCAAGCTGCAGGCGAAATGTGCAACGCTGCTGCTTCACTGCCATTGATATGAAGACAGAAGTAAGGCGGGGTCAGCGCGCTGGAACATGACATGGAATGCATGGTCAGGTTAACAAGGTGCTTTAAATGCAATTTTCTTTTCCATGAAAATGATGCAAAATTACCCAAGTCTGTAACATGAAAATAATGTTACACCTTGTAGGTATCACATTACCATGCGATATATAAAGATTTGTTGGGTCAGCAAATATCTAAAAGTTGTGCTTAATGCTGAGAAGTAGTTTAAATACTGAGTTTATTTTACCTATAATATTGGTATTGTAGGAGAAATATATACATAGCTATATTATATGTGCTGCACTGGTTTATTTATTTTTTATGTTTATATATATATATATATATACACACACACACACACACACACACACACACACACACACACTGTGTTATTATTAGTTTATTTGGCAGATGCCTTTATCCAACTCAGGGGTGTTACAGGGCAATACAAGGTTACAATGCAAAATCAATAGTTAAATACAGTGTAGTTTACAGTAAGTGCAGATATTACTCGAATAAACAGTGTACACACACACAGATACTGTGCTATATATAATTGTATATATTGTGTTATATGTATAACACAGTGCTGTATATATAAAACAGAAAGTCTATATAAAAAGAGACATCGGATTGCAATCAGAAAGCCTAATGCACAGTTTACACCAGATCAACCCCCCCACACACACGTTTAAAGTTAAGGATGCAGTAGCTCACCTCTCCCACCAGCATCTCATAAACCAGCACTCCCAGTCCCCACCAGTCCACAGCGCGGGTGTACGAGGTGTCAGTCAGCACTTCAGGGGCGAGGAACTCGGGGGTCCCACAGAACGTGCTTGTCCGGTCTCCGTACCCCATTCCTGCCGGGAGAGGAAATGATTTCATTCTCATTATTCAGTTTTTTTTTTTTTTATGTAGGATCATTTTCTAAACATGTTATGGTGTAATTCAGGGATTGCAATAAGACTCCTGTTGCACAGCAGTTTCACCCATTCCAGGTTTTACTACGAGGCTGATAAGACCCAGAGCACAGGTAACAAGATCAGGTGTGTCTGATTAAACTCATAGTAAAACCAGGAATGGATCGAACTGCAATGCAATGGGAGTCTTACTGCCTGCTATAATGAAGTTTTTTTTTTTTTTCTTTTTACAGACTGCAGATTATTATGCATCATTAAGCAGACACACTTGTTTTTTAGAGCCCTGGTGTCTTTGCATGTAGTTTTGCTTATCTACTGCAAGCACAAGAAAATGACATTTCAAAATCAAAACCTTTTTTTTTTTCTACAAACAAATACTAGTTTCTATGTTCTTCAGTGAAACGATTTCAGTCATGATGTTCAGATGTTGTATTCATCCACAAAAGAAGCCCTGGAAACTAAGTGGAGACAGACTCAGGACAGACTGGAGAAGACACTTCAGGTACACAAGGAATTGAACTGGTGCTCAAACGGCACAGTTCCTTCAAGGGTTAAGACCCAAAGTTCTGAGAGCAACCAGCTACTCGGAACTGGACACGCTCTGATAGTCTGAACAGCCTCCTCTCGGTCGTAAACGCTCTAATGCTCTCATGTATTAAAATGCAGCACGAACCTTCTTTGCAGAGTCCAAAGTCGGCTATTTTCACATATCCATCTTTGTCGAGCAGCAGGTTATCCAGCTTGAGATCCCTGGGAAGGTGATGAAATAAACAGAAGGAGAAGATTAACTCTGCAGAAGCACCTCGGAGTGAACGAGCCTCAAACTGTGTCTGGAAGAAACGCAGGGTCTGTTCACCGCGGCTCTCCACGCTGATGTACGGAAAGGGGGCAGGATAACAGTTACACTCTGGTGTGCCAGATATACTTTGCAGTAGATCACAGAGGTCCTCCGAGGATCTTAAAGGGGCTGCCAGCCCTCCAGGTCGTTACAATACAAACACACATGTTCCATTGCAATGTATCGCGATGTGTACTCTTAAACATATTTAGGTTGTTATGGGCACATCAATTCCTTTTTTCTATCTTAAATTGGTTCTCACATGCGCCATTTGGTGGCCACACGAGGGGACCGGTCCTTCTGGAATACGCTTCTAAATTTAATTAAGACCGAGTATAAATTCCTAGAAAAAACGACGTTAAGCGTCACATCGAATGCAAAATGCATCTCTACAAGCAGACGCAGGAGGAGAACCATAGCATGAAGCTGTTCGTTCTTCAGGGCAGCACGAAGTGTTAGTGGGAACTTCATAGCACTTCACTTATTGCGATTTATTTACACTCGGTGTCCTGTAAAGAATGTTGAAAGTTTGTGCTTTGACTGCATGGGCTCACTTACGCAGTGGTGGGACTGGGACGGAACTAAAGCAATTGATTGGAGAGATAAAGCCTGTGCAGAAACGTATGGGGAAGGAACATATGGTAAACACTTACCCACAGTGACCTTGTGAAAGAGAGTAGTTAGCGGTTGGTTGCACTTGACCGGAGAAACAGCCGAGTGGCTCATTTCTATTGGTAATTAGTAAGACAGCAAAACAGACTGTTGTCATGTATGCTCTGAGCCTACTATAGTATAAACACCAGGCATGGAGGCGACACAGACAGAGAAGCCTCCAGTACCTCCAGGAGCACTGTGGACTGTGGTGTAGCGTTTGAAGGCTCCCTCCAGGGGTTCAGGTAATATGATCAATTGCCTACCTCTGTTAACACTAGTGGCACGTATTGCATCTAAACAACAACCTTCAATATAGTTTGTAATGTGGGCATTTAGAACTAATAAATGGAAAACATTGTTAACTGAAGCATGGTCTGGTCTCATCCTTATGGCATGCCAAAGTACTTCATTCCATGTTTACCTTCATTAAAAGATTTTTTTTCACAGTAAAACAGGTTTAAAAGTCACTGCGTAACAAAATGACACTCAGTACTGCATCTCCAGCCAAGCCCCACCCCTTGTTCGCTGTATTTTTCACATACCTCTTTGTAGACGTCCATACTGATAAATCCTCTCCTGATCATTTGTTTTATCACCAAACTCCTCAATAATGCAATCTAAGTCATTATTACTATAACATCTCAAAAAGCTCTGCAAATGTCTGTAATATTCTTTGAGCGCTGGACGTGGAAGCAGCTATCTCCTTTGTTTGTGTCTGCATTATCTCTGTGGTGCAGGGGCTGTGTGTATTGCTCAGATAGACCCTTTTTTTCAGCTTCATTCTGATCCTATCTGTCTCACTTGGCCATTGAAAGGTTTTCTTGGCTTTTTCCGGAGAAAAAACGAGTAGAGACCTGTGCTTGACGTCTTTTTGATGATGTCTTTCTGACATCGGACTGGGAAGGGAAAATTATTATGGGTTAATTGCTCACTCACCTGTAGACAATCTTCTTGTCATGAAGAAACTGCAGCCCCAGCACCACACAGGCAGAGTAGAACCTGGAGGAGAAAGAGAGAGAGAGAGACTTTCCATTACTGACATCCAAACCTCACACCACTTCTACTGTGTGTCTCTAACACAGACCGACACACACAATCAGACAGACACACACTCACATACACAGTCAGAGAGGCAGGCTGACACTCACGTGGTCAGACAGACATACAGAAAGACACACAACCTCATGCAGCAAGCAGAAAGACGCACTCAGGCAGCCTGAGAGACCTCGCTGTCTCGCGTGCGGATCCACACACACAAACACACTAACTCACATACACAATCACAGACAGACAAGTAGACACAGACAGGCAAACTCAAATACAGACAAACACCAAGACAATCACACAGACAGTGTCACACAGGGACAGACAGTAAGACTCACACAGAGACACAGATGCGCACACACACACACACACACAGAGCGACAGCGAGACTCACACGGAGCGGGGCTCTGTGAAGACATCGGCGTGGATGTGCATCATGAGGTCCCCCCCTGCTGTGTACTCCATGACGAAGCAGACGTGCTCGGGGGTCTGGAAACAGGCCAGCAGGTTCACCAGGAAGGGGTGCGAGGAGCTGTTCACTGTCTCGAAGATTCGCTTCTCACACATCAGACTGGAGAGAGGGAGGGAGGGAGGGAGGGACGGGCGCCCCGAATGAGAGGAAAACTCGCTTCCAAAAATCGGCTTCTAAAACACTTTTAATTGCCACTGATTGTAAAGGTGAGGGGAGGAATGCTTTTCTTGTTTTGAAATCAACACGTTAAATGAGTGGATTTATTGAACACCTGCCAATAAAGAAGCCTTGAAGGTACCTGAGTGCGAGTAACATCACAGGCCTAACCCTAAACAAATCAAGCAATAAATACCTCTCTACTTCATCCCGTGCCACGATGTCGCCCTTTTTCAGCGCTTTGATGGCGTACAGATTTCCGGTTTTCCGGTATTCCGATAACAACACCTGTATGTGTAAGGGGGAGGTGGGGGCGACAGAATGTATCAATTGTAACATCACTTTGAGATCTGAGCACATCACAATCCAAGAAGTACCCTCGTTTAATGGTTTGCTATGTTTATTAATAAGCTTTACCATACCTTGCTTTGCTATTTTTTTTTTTTACAAAGCTTGCCTGTGCTTTACCATGCTTGCACTGTGCTTTATTACACTTTGACGCTCTTACTATGGGAAACATGTGGAAGGGTGCTGACCAACCATTCAGAGACTAGCAAATATGCAGAGACTTATTCTACTAATGCGTTTTACTGAAGGCACCACTATCCTCATAGCTCCTTTTAACAAAATATGTGATAAAGACAACTGATGTTTTTAATAGAATGCAGCGCTTGAACTAAACAAACTCTCACACTTATCACTGTTAGATGGTGCTTATAAAAGACAAACCCTAAATACGCACCTGAGTTAAACACATAAGACTGAGAGATTGTCTACTGGTCTCTGTACAGGGATGGCAATACGTCTCCCGCT
Organism: Polyodon spathula; assembly: GCF_017654505.1. Lineage (NCBI taxonomy): Eukaryota > Metazoa > Chordata > Actinopteri > Acipenseriformes > Polyodontidae > Polyodon > Polyodon spathula. Next base: position 57,669 of record NW_024472370.1, on the reverse strand, counting down.
GCACAGCAGTTTGATCCATTCCTGGTTTAATAAGACGCACCTCACCTATACATTAGCTGATCAAGCTCATATTAAAACCTGGAACGGGTGAAACAGGAGTCCTATTACCATCCGTGCTGTATATTAAATGCTTCAAGATCAGGAGTCAGTGACCGCGAGGCACTTTCAGACACTGCTGCGCGCACAAGGCTCTACCCCGACGGGAGTTTCTTTCTTTCCCCTGAACGGATTGCGGACGGCGTCGGCTCCCCTGCTCAGCGTACCTTTCCAAAATGTCCTCTCCCCAGCACGGCGATTAATCTGAAGTCCTGCAGGGACAGGAGGGCTTTCCTGTGCTTGCTAGAGAGAGCACACAAGACTCAGTCAAACAATCAGCAAAGAGCGTGCACTCTCAACTGGATGACAGGCAACCCCTGAACACTTGGACAACAAATAACACCAACTAAGCAAATTACTAATAACGTCACACTGATCGCTTAGTGTTTAGTTTATTCACTTTGAGCCCGCAGGGCCAGCACAGGTACATCTCAGTAGCGCAGCACGAATTCAAGCCCTAAGTAGACCAAACTCAAAACAACAAGGATCGCTTTCTGTTCTGTCCCAGCTTGCCTCGTCTCTTCTGGTTTAACAGTGTGTTCTCGTGAGCACTTCACTGCCCTCTGGGTCTCCCGAAGTACTCACGAGAACAGCCTCTTACCCCATAAAGAGAGACAGGGTCGACCGGACGCATGCGCTTCTACAAGAGTGTTTTGGCAACAGTGAGGCGTGGGGGTGCAGTCCAGGTCAGGGGTGTCCGTGTGGCTCCACGTCGCTGCTTACCTCTGCAGGGAGTGCTCCAAGGGGTCTTTACTGGCTCTGGCAGGGGAGAGCTCAGAGGGGGAGAAGGGTTCGTTCACAGCCACGCCCTCGCCCTGCAAACCACAAACACAAAGAGCTCAGGTGGGCTTCAAAACCTGCCACTTCAGGTAAGTTTGCAGGGTCATTTCACAGTCTTCCCCGTGCTTTTCTCTCACAGGGATCCTTTGATATTCCAGCATTGGATAATTTACTAATCTGGTTCAATAAAGGGGTGAGTTTTTCAGAGTTTTACAACAGAGGGGTTTGGATAATCCAGGTTGGGCTGTGTCAGCGATCAAAGCAAGGATAGCACCAGGGTCGGGGTCAATTCCTGTTCCAATTCCAATCAAAACCAATTCCCAATTCCAATTCCTTTTCAATCAATTCCAACACATCACTGATCAAAACTGCAATGAGCAGAGTTCTGTTCAAACGAGCTTCTCACAAATGACAACACATTACTAAACTGAAGCCGCTGTTGAGTCAATGAAACTGGCTTCACAGTGACAGCAGTTGAACAATCCCAGCCCTTTTTGTGTCTCTGAAATATAAAGTCCAATTCCTTTGAAGGATCTGGAATTGGGAATGGGAAACTGAATTGGAACTGAAAAGCAGGAATCGACTCTGTTTGTAACACAACATATGCCGAGCTGTGGCTTGGAATTGGAATCTAATTAAATCTAATTAAACTGGCAGCAGGTCTCCTATTTCATACTGGGAGGCCAACGCAGACTAGACAGAGTCTGCTGGGATCGTGCCAGAGTCCCGGGGGCAACGGAATCAAAACAGTCACCCCCGCACCATCGCACAACAGGAGGCTCTGTAAACAAATCCGCCCCCTAAATGTGTTCCTTCTGTCCCAGTACCAGTGGAGCAAAAAGCGTTTCTTCCCAGCAGACACAGACAGGCCCACTTTCAAACAGCGATGCAGCCCTAAATCTGAAGGTGCACTTAAAATAGATTTTCTTCAACAAGAATCTGTATACAAATTCCGATTTTGTTTGCATACTGAACTAGTGACACCTATAATAGGGAATGCATTTATTTCCACCAAGTGTCTTTCTCCTCCTGGTCAGAGCGCTTCCCTTTGTTTGCGTGCCTGTGTGTCAGGGGCTTCATTGGGGTTTGTGTCCACAGTCGCAGTGGACGCACGGTCTGTTGCTGTCGTCTTCGTCGGCATTTTCAGCCTTCTTAAAGAAGCAGTTTCTAATAGAAGAAGTTCCTAACGCTCTTTCCATTGCACCATGAGGACTGCTGAGTGAAACAGACAGGTGTGCGGGAGAGTCATGTGACTTGGCTTGCCTTGTACGCGAGTTCCAGCTTGGCTAAACCACCGCTTTCAAAGCTTGCTCTCTATTCTCTGTACACGAATACGCCCTCGCTTGCTCTTGTTTTATAGCTTGATCTCCCCCTATCATTAAGCAATTAGCTGCCTTCCCTACTGACTGCCACGTTTTCAAACAGAAACATGCTTTGACCCTGAACAATTTGCAATGGTCATTTAGCAGCTGTCCAATGCATTTCCCATAGTTTACCATATTTTCTTAACCTGCTTTACCGTACCTCTCTGTGATTTACAATGCTTACCTATGCTGTACCATGCTTTATTACACTTTGCAATGCTTTTACTATGGGAAGCTTACAAGATCCTGTGAAATAGTCTAGGAGGTGAAGCAGTAAGGCATGGAAACTAAAATGAAGATGTTTGCACCCGTTTTCCAAATACTGCCCTTTGAGATCTAACCAAAATGAGAGTGCAGGACGGGTCAGATTTCTGGAAGTATTCTGTTATCTACAACGCCCCTGAGAGCCAGGGCGCTCCCTCTTGCAAGGATCACAAGAGACGAGACCAGGAATGGAATCGGGAAGCTGTACCTGTGGAGAGGGCTCCGGAGTGTCAGATTCACCGCGGGAATTCCGGGACTCCGACGTCCGTTTCCGCGGCAACGGGTCAGCATCCTGGTTCAGCTTCTCTACAGAAATATCACTGGGAAACAAAGAGAGACTTGTGTTGGGTTTGAATGAGGGTGGAGGGGGGTACCCATGGAAACGTGCCTGCTGATACAAGAAAGCTGCCACGCTCATGTGCGTTTGACAGCCTTTGACTGAGAAGCCCATTCAAAACGGTACTCTTCCTTCAAGTTAACAATATCACATCTGTTTTGTATCTATACAGTGTTTGCATGTTTGTACATGTGATAGGCTTTTCCATTATTAGTATAGAATTTCAACCTGCATTTTTTAATATGCTTTACCATACCTCTCTGGGCTCTATAATACTTGCCTATGCTTGACCATGCTTTCACTGTGCTTTATTACACTTTGCTATGCTTTTACTATGGGAAACTTTTGTAAGGGTTAGTGTAACATGGTTTGTTTTCTTAATATGTTTTGCTCTCTGTGCTTTACAATGCTTCCCTGTGCTTTACCAGACCTCTCTGTGCTTTACAATGCTTTCCTATGCTTTACCATGCCTCTCTGTGCTTTACAATGCTTTCCTATGCTTTACCATGCCTCTCTGTGCTTTACTGCTGTCTTTAATTCACTCCTATGTTTTTGAAAGGAGAAAAACACCTATGGACTTTACAAAACAAATCAAACATCGAAGTGATGCAACTACAGGCCTCTCATTCACTCAAATGATATGGTTCTCAGTTTATATTACTGTGGGATTTTCATCTTAAAAGACACGGCCCATTAAATAAAACAATCCCAGTATTTTGGTCCCCCCCAGTGAGTCAGTTAAATGTACCTATTTCTTTTTATTTTCTGTTTGCTAGCGGTAGTAAGGTTCAGGGCTCTGGAACTTACCCAGTCGTGTTTTCAGACAGCCCCTGCCTCTCGCCCGCTGTGCCAGGAGTCATTTGCGCCGAGGGGCTGTACGTGCCGGTGGAGTTGGCAGTGGGTATGGCCCGCCTCAGCAAGCGCATCCAGGTGGCAATGTCAATGTTCATCTGCCGAGCGCGAAGGAAGGCTTTACCTGCAGACACACGGGGCACGAAGGACTGGGGGCGTCAACAGTGTTTACAGCTTAGAGCTTATCCGCACAGTCACGCTCAAAACAACGACTTCACGTTTAAAACTGGGGCTGGGCCGATACTCGGCCTGGCCTTTGAGAAGTATTTCATCTGCGGGGTGTAAATAAATCCATTCATTAATGCGTCGATTTCAAAGCAAGAAAAGCCGTCCTTCCCTCACCTTTGCAATCGAGCACCAATCAACAGCAATTAAAAGCCGACTGGAAGCAAACTGAAACCGACAATATTAATGAATGGATTTACTGAATACCTGCCGATAAATACGTAAAGGGAATTACAAGTAGGCCTGCCAGCACACCCCTAGTTTAAACAGCATGTACAATATGCAGGTGAGCTACACTGTAGATGCTGGTGTTTCTACAGAATTGACTATACAGTGTAATTATATATTTAATATTTCAGTATTTAGTCATATTCAACTCCAGGTACAGATTAGCGTTATACATATGCAGTCACATTAATATTGCAGTCATTTATTTTAATATGTTGCCTAACAGCATAACAAAACTGTTTAAACATTTAAAAAGAAGTTTAAACGTTTAATAATTTAAAACAGAATAGCTGCTCACATCAGTGTTTAAAACAGGCATCCATAAGAAATTAATTCTAACAATATTAATGCACGTTGATACTGTCCACTGGCAGTTAAATCGTAAACTGCCAGTGATATTAGTGGAAATAAACTTGACCACTAGGTGGGGCTAAGCGCTGGCATTCTGCTCAATAGAAAGACATCCACTTTGAATGAACCAGCGACAGAAACGAAAACGAAACCTACAAGTCAAATACAGGTGGGATGTTTTACAGGCACATAGATTTGGAAATGAAATGGCATGTAAATTATATGCCATGTAACCTAAATGGCAGTACAGGGTTGATTTTAAGTGTTAAGTTCAAGCCTACATGCTTCAGCGGCTTCTCTGAAAGCTTCCACGACTGTCAGGAAGACATTATTGCTGGCCTTACACTCGCTATCAACAGAGGTGTTAAAACTTTTACTGTGAAAAAAATCTATTTACTCTAAACTGGACACTGGTAGCCAGCTGAACTTCTTGCAATGGCGTTCAATTCACTCAGAATGCTGTTGCGGTTTCCTGGACTTATTCTAAGTATACTCTAAGTATTTATTTATTTATTTATTTCATTTAGATTGTGCTTTTTATACACAAAGTACCGCAAAGCACTGTACAGCACATAGCAGAAAAAAAAATAACAAACCACAATGCATTTGTATAGCACGTCACACACCTCACAACCAGACCATTTAAACGACAGATTTAAAATAACAGTACCCACTTAACAAAAGCAGCGATTTTAAAGTCACACTAAAACCCTCTAAGATAAAGCCATTTTATAAAAGTGTTTTATTCTTGACTTGACAACTGTAATGGCCCCAGCTTCCCTGACAAAGGCAGAGCATCCCATAATTTCGGACCTCTGCAAGCAAAAGCCCTCCCTCCTCCCGTGTTGCTTTTGTTGACCCTCGGAATAACCAGCAGCCCCGCGTCCTGGGATCTCAGAGTGCGGTTTGGAAGATACAGGGTCAGTAACTCCTGCAAATATCTAGGTGCTAAGCCTTTCAGGGCTTTGTAACAGACTATGCTATAATTGTTTTTTTTCATCTGTGTTTAATTCAACCGTATTTAATTTAGTCTTATAGGTCTTCTCTTGACAGCTGCTGAAGCATTCATTTATTTATTTACATTTTTTCAGACTCCTGTCTCTTCACAGGGAAGGTTTGTGCTGTTCCAGTTCTCTGGAGTTTCACCTCCGAATATATTAAAAGAAAATAAGTGGAATGTCACTCACATTGTAGCAGTGGTTTTATAACATGAAGAAAATGGCAGGTTTGTCGTGGAATTTAGAACGTGGTGCGTGTTGATTCATACAGTTCACTGCGGTCATGTGATGCTGCTTAACCAATCGGAGGTTTACCAAGCCGTTTTATAAATGATGTATACTGTATACAGTGCAGGTTGGTCTGTGTTGTTAAATCACAGCAGGTCCCCTGTTTTGTGTTTTGTTCTGCGTTGAGAAGCTCCTCACCTTGCTGCTTCGAAAAAATCTTTTTCTGCCTCTGAAGTTTCGGTATTCTTTCTATAACGGGATTGAAGAAGGTCACCTGCAATGAATCAGACACCCAGTTAGCTGTTTTCTACTGGCAACTACACCTGTGTAACCTGCAGGAGTGTGCAGCTACAGCCACAACAGTTTAGCATCACCTTACAGAATGAAATCCTTTTGCTTCATAAAGTCGAATGGAAACCTGCCGCTTTGTGGTTTTCTGCATAACGAAAAACTGACAACAACATTTAAAAAATGGGACATTTCGAAATCTAACATGAATTACTGCACTAGTATTATGGCTTCTGGTAGACTTTTGCGATACCACTTTGTAGTTTCTTTGATTACATGATGTTAAATAAAAGATTGAAATTATGTTTATAGTTTTTTTTTTTTTCATTCTATCTCAATCCTAAAACTGTAGGTGATGCAAAACGTTTGGCCCCAGCTGTACAGCCTGATTTCATAAGGATGTCAGAGAAGGGTGTGTAGTTGTACTGGCTTGGCATCTCAGCCCAGTGAGCTGAATGGAGAGACGAACCCATTCATCTAAAGAGCATGCCCTGTAGTCGAGAGGTAAGTATGGGTCATGCTGATGTCAGTATCATTATAGACTGCTCAGGATCGTACAGCCAATCAGAGAGCATGTTTCACCTTCCGTGTTACACAACACAGAGAAACCACATGCTTTCAGGTTTTGACCGTGCTGTATTCAGAGAAACTGCACGCTTTCAGTTTAGACCGTGCTGTATTCACAGAAACCGCACGCTTTTAGTTTTGACCATGCTGTATTCTCTATATCAACCCGGCTGGCCAGGTCCCCTGCTTTAAAAAGACTTTCCTGAGATACCACGCGGGATTCCATTCAACTGCAAAGCCTACTCAAAACATGACATCACACTCAATACCGTGTGCTTGATGTTACAGTGTGAGAGAGTGCAGTGCAGTGCTTGATGGTACAGTGTGAGGGTGCAGTGCAGTGCTTGATGGTACAGTGTGAGGGTGCAGTGCAGTGCTTGATGGTACAGTGTGAGGGTGCAGTGCAGTGTTTGATGGTACAGTGTGAGGGTGCAGTGCAGTGTTTGATGGTACAGTGTGAGGGTGCAGTGCAGTGTTTGATGGTACAGTGTGAGGGTGCAGTGCAGTGTTTGATGGTACAGTGTGAGGGTGCAGTGCAGTGTTTGATGGTACAGTGTGAGGGTGCAGTGCAGTGTTTGATGGTACAGTGTGAGGGTGCAGTGCAGTGCTTGATGGTACAGTGTGAGGGTGCAGTGCAGTGTTTAATGGTACAGTGTGAGGGTGCAGTGCAGTGTTTGATGGTACAGTGTGAGGGTGCAGTGCAGTGTTTGATGTCACACAGTGTGAGAGTGCACTGCAGTGATGTTACCTCTGCCAGCAGCACTCCTTGGGGCTCCAGATCTAGGTGGATCTCATGTCTCTGATTGTCCAGGAAGTCTTCTAGCTTGAGGTACTTTAAGGCACACAGCGAGCGGTAGTCTTTCCAGTACACTGAGATCTCCAGCTCTCGGGACTGCACAGAAAGAGTGTTAGTCATATTATAGACATCTATCTGAGATATACAAGTGAAAGCTATAGAGCTTCCTCAAGAGCACAAGGACATAACTACAAGTGGATACAATCTGAACATCAATGGAGTTCTAGTTAGTCCAGGGAAAGCTCTACCCATTATGACAGGAGTTCTGCCATTTCCTGGTCATTGATCTGACTCCAGCAAATGCTGTCTGATGAGAGAACGAGAGGGTGTAAAACAGATAAGAACAGACAGACAGACAGGTAGACCGAGAGAGAGACAGACAGGCAGGCAGGCAAAGAGAGAGACAGACAGACAAGCAGGGAGGCAGACCAAGAGACAGACAGTCAGATAGACAGACCAAGAGAGAGAGACAGACAGACAGGCAAACAGGCAAGCAGGCAGGCAGACTGACAGAGATACTGACCCTCTCCAGCTCCACAGTGAAGCTGTGGTCCCAGGCTTGCTGTCCGATTGGTTTCCATGCCGTCTGTCCCACCAGAGTGTTCTCCAGCTTCAGCACAGCACTCACCTCACCTGCACACACAGACACGCACTGTACTCTACTGGACTTCAGCACAGCACTCACCTCACCTGCACACACAGACACACACTGTACTCTACTGGACTTCAGCACAGCACTCACCTCACCTGCACACACAGACACACACTGTACTCTACTGGACTTCAGCACAGCACTCACCTCACCTGCACACACAGACACACACTGTACTCTACTGGACTTCAGCACAGCACTCACCTCACCTGCACACAGACACACACTGTACTCTACTGGACTTCAGCACAGCACTCACCTCACCTGCACACAGACACACACTGTACTCTACTGGACTTCAGCACAGCACTCACCTCACCTGCACACAGACACACACTGTACTCTACTGGACTTCAGCACAGCACTCATCTCACCTGCACACAGACACACACTGTACTCTACTGGAATGTACTGTGCTCTACTGTACTCTGCTGAATTAGACAGGATGTACAGTTGAACCTCAGAGTTAAGAACACCACACCCACAAACTGACCAGTTTTTCAAAACACCCCACTTTCAGCCAGAAGCATGCAATCATTCAGCAACCAGACGCAATGCAACCAGACAGGCACGCCTACAAGTAAATGCTGGTCATGAAAATTACTGTACCATCAACTGTATCCAGACAAAGGCAAGGCAAATTTCAAAGCAAGTATAGCTCATTTCTAAAACCATAACTACTAGTCATGTACTGACACGACATACTGTGCTGTCTATCCACACGTGTAAATGGGGGTAATCTTGAGATAGCATGACTGTGTGAGGGTGCAGTGCAGTGTTTGATGGTACTGTGTGAGGGTGGCAGTGCAAAGTGTTTGATGGTACAGACAAGCAGGGCGGCAGTGCAGTGTTTGATGGTACAGTGTGAGGGCGCAGTGCAGTGTTTGATGGTACAGTGTGAGGGTGCAGTGCAGTGTTTGATGGTAGGCAGTGTGAGGGCGATAGTGCAGTGTTTGATGGTACAGTGTGAGGGTGCAGTGCCAGTGTTTGATGGTACAGTGTGAGGGTGCAGTGCAGTGCTTGATGGTACCAGTGTGAGGGTGCAGCTGCAGTGCTTGATGGTACAGTGTGAGGGTGCAGTGCAGTGTTTGATGGTACAGTGTGGGGGTGCAGTGCAGTGTTTTATTACAGTTGAACCTCAGAGTTAAGAACACCACACCCACAAACTGACCAGTTTTTCAAAACACCCCACTTTCAGCCAGTGTGGATCGCTGTTCTCCAACCAGACGCAATGCAACCAGACAGGCACGCCTACAAACCCATGCTGGTCATTCTTCATTACTGTACCATCAACTGTATCCAGACAAAGGCAAGGCAAATTTCAAAGCAAGTATAGCTCATTTCTAAAACCATAACTACCCCCCCCACGAACCCCCAAGGTGTTCGTGACTCTGGAATCGTCCTGTTAACCCTGTGAAGAGCGCTACTCAACTGGAGAGCTCCTCTGCTTTGAGTTGGCTCCTGCTGCTCAGGCTGCCGCTCCTGCTGTACAGTGCCTTGCCGCTGCGCCCCATGAACGTGGAGCGACCCTCCGCCGGGGCGTAGCAGGGCAGGGTCACCGCCGAGCCCCGCGTCCTGCCAGGCACCACCTCCAGGAGACCGCTGCAGCCCATCAAATGCACCTCCAGCGTGCCTGGTGGGAGGGGAGCACAGGGGGTCAATGCACAGCACTAGAGAGGCTTCGCAACACTGAGACAAACTTTAAATACCGACCGTCTACTTTGAAAAGTCTTTTTCACTGGGGCTGCTTTTCCTTCAGAATGTAAATTACAACACCACCTTTTAAGTTACAATATAAGAAACAAAAACAGCTTAACTTCTTTCTTTACGAAACAGTAATTTATAAAATTTTTACCAGGGTATTTTTCCACGCATATGGCAAAATGACATGATCTTATTGCCACCAAAACGGTTCAAAAAAATTATACGAAATGGGCTCTGGAGAGACCCGAGACTTTTCTTTTCTTTCTTTTTTTTTTTTTTTCCTTCTAAAAAAAAAAAAAATTTTTTTTTTTTTTAAGTGTTTAAATTGGGGCTCCCGAGTGGCGCATCCAGTAAAGGCGCTCTGCGTGGAGTGCAGGATGCTCCCTATAGCCTGGAGATCGCAGGTTCCAACCCAGACTATCACTGTCGACCGTGACTGGGGGTTCCTAGGGGGCGGCGCACAATTGGCTGAGCGCTGCCCGGGTAGGGAGGGATTAGGTCAGCAGGGTAACCCGCGGTTCACCGTGCATCAGCGCCCCCTGTGGCTGATAGGGCACCTGCGGCTCTGCAGTGGAGCTATTCAGATCTGTGTTGTCCTCTGACACGATAGGTCTGGCGGCTACACTGTGGATCTGCAGTGGGAAAATGACGGATTGACAGGAACACGTTTCGGAGGACACTTGTTTGAGCCTCTGTTTCCCGAGTCGCTGGGGGGTTGCAGCGGTGAACCGGGATAAAAACAATAATTGTATTAAATTATATATATATAAAATTATTAAATTTAAAAAAGTAGATTCATTTTTATTGATTTTTTTGAAAGTGAGCTGGGTGTGGAACGTCATGGTGGTGGGAGCGATCGCCCCCTGCTGTACCTGTGAGTGGGGAGGGCGTGCTCAGCGTGTTGAAAGTGAGCTGGGTGGGAGTGATCGCCCCCTGCTGTACCTGTGAGTGGGGAGGGCGTGCTCAGCGTGTTGAAAGTGAGCTGGGTGGGAGTGATCGCCCCCTGCTGTACCTGTGAGTGGGGAGGGCGTGCTCAGCGTGTTGAAAGTGAGCTGGGTGGGAGTGATCGCCCCCTGCTGTACCTGTGAGTGGGGAGGGCGTGCTCAGTGTGTTGAAAGTGAGCTGGGTGGGAGCGATCGCCCCCTGCTGTACCTGTGAGTGGGGAGGGCTTGCTCAGCGTGTTGTACTGGTTGTGCAGGTAGGAGGCGCTGTGGCGGGAGCTGAAGGCTGGCGAGGAGGCCATGACCAGCTCCTCTTTGATGAGGCAGCCCTTGGGGTGATCCTCGGGCAGCTCGTTCAGGCGCTGCTCCAGAGAGTGCTTCAGCAGGTCCAGCTTCTGACTCGACTCACACAGCTTCTCCTGGGCCTGAGCGACACGGCAATGAGGCAATCAATAACCCAGTCAATCACAACGAAGCAATCAATAACGCAGTCAATCACAACGAAGCAATCAATAATCCAGTCAATCAATAATCCAGTCAATCACAACGAAGCAATCAATAATCCAGTCAATCACAACGAAGCAATCAATAACCCAGTCAATCATAACGAAGCAATCAATAATCCAGTCAATCAATAACCCAGTCAATCACAACGAAGCAATCAATAATCCAGTCAATCATAACCTAGCAGTCAATAACCCAGCTATGAATAACCTAGTCAATCAATAACCCATCAATCAATAACCCAGCAATCAATAACCCAGTCAATCAGTAAACCAACTATTAATAACCCAGTCAATCAATATAACACAGGGCCTGGTTCTGACTTTAAAACTTCAATAACTAACTCATCCTCTCAATCAATACATAAAAACACAGGACCAGGAAGAAAAGAGCTGAAAGTCTTTGGATAAGGATCTCCGAGTGTCTGTATGTCCGACTCGCTGCGTGCCTGTGTCTGCGTGCGTGCCAGTCTGGCTGTGTCTGCGTGCGTGCCAGTCTGGCTGTGTCTGCGTGCGTGCCAGTCTGGCTGTGTCTGCGTGCGTGCCAGTCTGGCTGTGTCTGCGTGCGTGCCAGTCTGGCTGTGCCTCACCTCAGACATGGCCTTCTTGTCGTGTGCTTTGCTTGAGCCCAGCAGTCTCAGCACGTTCTTGGCCCCCTCGGACACCGCGTGCTCCACTCGGTAGTGATGCCGCAGCTCCTCGATTCGCAGCTCCAGCACGCTGAGGTCCGGCTTCCCTGCAGCAGACACACAGCAGGCATTACAGGGAAGCACAGAAATTCAAAGACATTAAGAAAGACTGCAGTTGAAAAACGTCTCATTGAATTTATTATGCTTCTTTTAGTATTCCTTGATGCAGATACACAGCACCAGTGAAACCAGCTGTGTCAGTAACATCCCTTACAAAGGGTTACCATATCACTGTTTGCACTTTTCCCATGGATATATTATGCATTTGCCATAGCTTACCCTGGTTTGTCATGTTTATTCATGTGCTTTACCAGGCTTCCCTATGCTTTGCCATGTTTTCACTGTGCTTTATTACACTTTGCTATGCTTTTACTATGGGCAACAGGTCCAGAAAGAACAATGCTATCCCTCTTCCTTAAATTACAGATCTGATCTGATCTTTCTGTACACAAATCAACCCCTGATGATGCCTAGTGCAGTAATGATAGAGTCCCATAAAGTTCAAGCTTTGATTCTTCATTGTTCACCATCTGTCCAGTTTTAACGCTTCTGAAGGTTGTGACCCTGGGTAGAACTTGTACTGGGCTATAAATTAAACAGATGTGCTCCACCAACACACACACACACACAATGTGTGAATTGCACACTGAACACACAGCAAATAGCTTTGATTATGTTATCGTTTTCCGACTGTTACCCCTATGGTAAAATCGACCTAAAACACACACGCACGTGAATGCACACAGAAACGCACACACACCAAGACAAACAGAAACACATGCACACTGACTCACACCCACACAGAAACACACACACACACACACAGACACACAGAAACACACACACACACACACACACACACACACAGAAACACAAGCACATTGACTCACACGCACACACTGAGACACACAGAAACACACACACACAGAAACACATGCACATTGACTCACACCCACACAGAAACACACGCACACACTGAGACACACAGAAACACACACAGAAACACAAGCACATTGACTCACACACACACAAACACACGCGCACACACACACACAGACTAGAGCACTCCTTTCTTGAGAGCTTGTTTCCTCTCCTTATTAGGACAGCAGTGCTTCTCTCTGCAGACTCCTGTTCTCTGTAACAGAACTCTCTGATAAACATCCCATCCTGGGAGGCGAGGCACAGGGGGTGGGGTTCCGTATGGTTTGACACATCTAACATTTAACAATATCCAGCAGTGGTCTGTTTATTTAAGAGCCTATTGCAGAGAGAAGGCACGGTAGCACTGTGTGATCCACGAGCACCGACACCCTCTCCAGTGACTGTGCTACTTTTTAAAAGTTTACAGCGTGGCGGCAGTGGTGCTGCTAGTTGGTTATCAATTAACCCTTTTGAGCACGTCCAAAAAAACCTTTTCAATGTTATCATTTTTGTACATTGCAGTTATACCTCCTTTCAAACCTGATTATCTATCTATCTACACACACATATACAGACATTTTATACAGACATTTTATACACACACACAGCATCTACAGAAAAATATATACAGCTGTATGCAAAAGTTTGGGCACCCTGTCACTTAGTACTTGGCAACACCTCCTTTGGCAGATACAACTGTTCCAAACGTTTCCTGTAGCCAGCTAGAGTCTTTCTATTCTTGCCTTTGGATTTTTTTCTCCACTCATCCTTACAGAACTCTTCCAGCTCAGAAAGATTCTTAGGTCTCCGCATGCTTTGCATACAACTGTATATACACACAGTATGTACAGATAGATAGATATGAAAAACTGAATCCATCTCATTTTTATTTCCCTTATACAACTAAACAAGAAACGTAGAAACGTAACGCATTTGATGACAAACACTTCTTTGCATTACTTCCAGGAGCGACTAGGCTTTCATCCTGTCGTGAAGGGTGGACAAACAAAAGCAGGCAAACTGGATAAATCGCTTGCATTGTTGACAAAAACAAACTGCTTAAAACTCAAATCTGTGACTAACTAAAAATGATTTTACAAAAACAAAAGAGCGATTAAGAGACCCAGAAGGCTCGGCTCCAATGCGCCCCCCTCCCCGGTGTAAGTGCTGCCCGTCAATATCCAGGTCTGTGATCTAAAACGGCAAGACTCTCCACCGCTTTCACAAGCCCTAAACAGCAGCTAATGGCCCGTAAAACGTTTTAAAAACGCTCTGTTAATGACACGCCATTGATCGGCGCTATTTTTAAAATAATAATCCCTTTTTGGTGATTGCACAGCACACTGCGAATAGGAGACGAACCTCATTCCTGTAAACATGCAGTGGCTTTGCAACAGAGTTTGATGAGTGCGCTGGAAGCAAACGGGGGGCTGGAGGTCTTAAAGGACCCCAACGATTCAGCATCAACGACATGGTAACCCATTCCGTACCCGAAGAACGTCTCTCCTACCCGCCCTCCCAAGTCTGCTTCTATTTAAATTTCCAGCTGTGTTCTCTGGTCCTGCTTTCTGTGCTGTTAAAAGTATTGGTTCGGGTTAAATAGGGTTAAACTCCTTTTAAGATTTTGAAGATGCCAACCTTCAGGCAATCTATATAGAGCACTAGCCTTGCTGTAACACAGGGAAAAACAATCTTGATTTTACATCGGCCAATCAAAATCTCTGTTTAAGCACTTTACCAGCACATTAAACAGATTTTTGCATTATCTCGCGGAACACATTTTGGCACAGTAATAGCGTATTGATTTTGGACAGGATTACAGCAACAGCAGCTGACAGAGCTTTTCATAAACAAAGAAACCCAACAGCTTACAAAACAGTAAATAACAAAACGCAGCAGACTTTCCTCCTAATCTCAGCAGTTTAACAAAGCATAGTAAAAGCATGGTAAAGCAGAGGTAAGCATTGTAAAGAAAAGCGAGGTATGGTAAAGCATATTAAAAAAACAAAGCATGACAAACTGTTAAATGCACAGTATAACCATGGAAAAAGCATGCTAAAACTGCAAAAATACTCGGCAAAAACACAGCGTTAATAAACTTTTATATGGGAACACATAATCCAAAACCATGCTGTCATGGTGAAATCCACGCTAATTGCACCTGTAAAAAATAATCCTTCATGAATTCTGTGATGAGTGTGTAAGACAGCAGTCTCTGCTTTTGTATTCAAATTGCTTGACTGGTACCAATTCAAATGCCACTGATTATTGATAAAATACAGGAATCACAAACAGAAAGGCTTGATGTGATTAGCACGATAATCCGCTCCCAACCGGATCACGTTACAGGTGACACTTTAAACAGGTGACATTTTAAACCAACGTTCTTCACTTGAACAGCCATGACATCTGAACAATCTTTATTATTAGTATTATTTCTTTTTGGCGTCTGAGGAATATAGCCAGGTTGAGCACTATGCTGTCCCAGACTGACACTAAGACACAGATTCACTCTTTTGCAGCCTCTAGAGCTGATTATTGCAATTCCTTCTTTCTTTGTCTCCCTGATGCAACCTCTTTGAACAGGTTGCAGCGAAAATAAAATGCGGTAGCAAAAATACTTCCTCACGCTAAAGTCTGTTTGATGTATTTCCCTGTTTTAAGGTCAGTGCATTGGCTTGCCTAGAAGCTGCTTGAGCACTGCATTCAAAACACTGCTTCTCCCTTACAAGGCTATGTTCTGGCCCTGCCTGTCTGCATGAGTTACTTGTTCCCTGCAAACCATCTCGTACTTTGAGATCAGTAAACAATGCTTTCCTGGTAATTCCAAGAACCCGATTAAAAACGTACGGGTTCAAAAGCTTTCAGTTTTTGAGCTCCTTCACTTTGCAACTCCAAATCTTCGTTCCGGAATGCTGAGTCTGTCAGTATTTTTAAAATCGAAGCTCAAAACACATCTCATTGATTTGGCCCCTCCCCCCCACTTGAAAAGCTGCCAGGAGATGTATCCTGGTGTCACATTAGCTTCAGACAACTTTCTAATCTGCAGATCGGAGACCAATGAGCTAATGGAAGTTGGGAACTGCCTTGTGGAATTATTTAGCAGGCAGCATTCAGAATTCCTAATAGACGCTGGATTCCCATGGAGGCTGGACCCTTACCCGTCCCGTCCTCGAAGTCCAGCTGCACCTCGTCTGCCTGCACCGCCTTGCGCACCTGCATGCGAATGATGTCAATCTTGGTCTTGCTGTCCTGCAGCATCTGCTGAGCCGTCTGGAGCAGCTTGCGATCCTGAAACCACAACAGCAAGAACGGCCATGAGCATTTCATGAAGCTGTCATCTTTTAGCATTTCCCCGTGGTTATAGTGTGCATTTACCAAGTCCTGGGTTTGATAGGTTTTTAATTCACTTTATTGCAAAGCTCACCTATGCTTTTCCATGCTTTCACTGGGCTTCATTACATTTTGTTGTGCTTTTACCATTAGAAACCTTTATAAGGGATAGTTTACCATGGTTTGTTCTTTAATATGCTGTATCACTCCTCCCTGTGCTTTACAATGCTTACCTATTCTTTACCACGCTGCGCTTATATTATAGTTGGCTACACTTTTACTGTGGCAAACTTTTATAAGGGTTACTAATCATGAAGTCGCTCTCAGACAATCTGAGAATTGAGTGTCTTGTGCGCTGCAGGCTACCAACTGAGCCAAGAAAGCTTCAGTAAGCTTTGTGCTCCTTAACCCTTTCAGGTACAAGGGACACACGTCTCCCACAAACACAAACAATGCTACCTTTCTTGTTTTTGCAATGAGGGGCACGAAACCGGGTTTAGAATTGACTGACAGGTTGGATCTTGTCAGTTTCCTCCTTGTGATGCTTGAGTCGCTCTCAAATGTATTTTAAGAAGAAAGCGTTTGAACAGCAAGCGCTCGATTCCTTGTGTACCTGAAGGGGTTAATGTAAGGCTGCGATTAGATATACAATGGTGGCCAAACCCAATATTTGGCACGGGGTCCTACTGAACCCTTATAAAAGCAGACCCTGGGAAATATGCACTGTCATTTTGCAGTTTACATTGTGCATTTAAGGGGCAAACCATTAACACTATCATTTAAACGCTCAGACAATCAAAGAGAGCTCCACTGGGCAGCCCTGTCCCTGGGTTGCTGCAGTACCTTGGTGGATCCATTGGAGTACATGTGGATCATGTTCTCTGCACCCTGCTTCACTTTGACTTCGATGTTCAGCTGCTTCTCCAGGGCTGAGATCCGGTTCTTGTTGGCTGTGGATCGGCTCAGCGCGCCAGGAGACTGGGGAGCGTCTGAAACGCAACACACAGCCAAAACGGGAAGAGGCTTTATTACCAGAACACACTACCGTGAGCGAGAGAAAGAGAACGAGGGGGGAAGCCGACCAAACCAAAAGGCAGAATTCTTTTTAAAAAAAAAAGAATACTTCTGCATACTGGTGGACGTTATTTTTTGGGTCTCTCATGTGTCAACCCTATCCCACCCCCCCTCACCTCGGATGTCGTCGGGGTCCTTCACCACGATGTGAGCGTCGAGCTCCTGCAGCTGGCAGTGCAGCTCCTCCAGCTTGCGGTTGGAGTCCTTCAGCATGTTGTCCACGTTCTGCAGGTTCTTCTTGTCGGTAGTGGCTCTCCGCAGGTTCTCCGCTCCCTCCTTGATCTTCAGCTCCTTGCGGATCTCCCTGCGGATGCGCTCCTTCTCCTCGTCCAGGCGCTGCTGCACGCTCGTGTCCGAGAAGTCCGAGCTCTGGTCCAGACCCAGTTGCTCCAGGACCGACAGGCTGCCCGGCTCACTCTGGAAAAACGAAGGGGGGGGGAAGGGGGGGGTCAGTCAAGTGTAAAAAAATGGCTTATTTCACGCCACTTCACGGTCTAAGAAATAAATATTTCATGATTAAACAATAGTTTATATATATATTTCTTAAAAGCACTGTCACATTCAACATTGATCATTTCGTTTTTATACAATAAATATTCAATTACTTACCCGAACAGTAAATGCTAAATTGCAGAATATTTACATTTTTTTATGCCTACCTTTTAAAGACATTCTATTTTCCCCCCATCAGCGAGTTATCAACTATATATATATATATATATATATATATATATATATATATATATATATATATATATATATATATATATATATATATATATATATATATATATGGCACATGAAATCTAACAGGAAGATTTCCGACCTTTGATGCAGCTGCTGTCTTTTTCATTGAAGACATTTTAAAGAAATCATGCCGCTCTCTGCAGTGTGTGCTCAATCATTTACCGGAAGCAAGCTAAACCAGCTGCCAGGTTCCTAAACGTGACAGGTAGTGCGTCAGTAAAGAAAACGTTTGCTGTATTATTTACAATATTCTTGGGAATTTTCACAGGGAACTATATTACACGGCAACGGGTACATTTCACAGAAATTGTCACAATGGAAAACTGTAGCAGAGTCCTCGTTCATGCAACAGCTTGGATATTGTTCACGGTTCCTCCTGTCTGTGTGCTTTCAGAAAGGGCAGGGGTTGTGTGCTTTCAGAAAGGGCAGGGGTTGTGTGCTTTCAGAAGGGGCAGGGGTTGGGAGCTCAGTGGAGACTGGGCCAGTGCAGGCACAGTGGCCTACTCACGTTACAAATGAGGGAATACAAAAGCGAGGAGTGCTGTGTTTGAACTGAACCAGGGCACATACAGGCGTCTAACTGCTGGTTTCATCAGTGGCTGCAGTATGACTGCATGGCTAGAAGTACATGTTGCGCAGTATAACTATACAGTCAAGGATATATTTACATGGTTTTGTGGCTTTGCGATTGGCTGAAACTGCCTTCAGTGTATAAATATAGACATTAGCACCAAAACTGCAAAATTCAACACCGGAGCCTTCGGTATAGGGTGCTTCTCTGGATTGCTGGTTCTCAATCTCAACTGCATGCAGTTCTAACAGGGTTCCAAAACCTTTAATTAAATCTGACACTTGCTGTATACATTGCTAGGTCAAGCCAAAGGATCATTTACAGATAACTCAAATTGCATTTTAATATATCTTGAAACCATTTGCAGATATCTTTAAATGAATATGAGATGTGTGAATAAACCCTTTTGAAGACCGCTTCATTTCATTTTTTAAACAAACAGAGAGATCTCAAATTGATTTACAGATCTCTCAATGACTTTTCCGGTGAAAATACTGATGTTTTGAACGGACTTCCTGCCCATTTAGAGATATCTCTAAATGAGGCAACAGAGAAAGAATGAATCTTGGTTATAAATCTTCCTCCTGACCTGTTGAGGGCGCTGTGCGATGGGAACAGAGCGCCCTGGACTGGATGGCCTGACAATTCATTCCCAGGGTTAGATGGAAGTCAGCCATCTAGAAAGGGAACGGAGCTATGGTACACCAAGTCATCGACCCGGAAGGGAAGCAATGTGGCAACCGTGGATTGGTGGCGAAACGGTTGCACACGCTAACCAAGGGGGCGTGACTGATGGTACAACAGGGGACGTAGCGAGGTGATCTGTTCCTTTGTAATGGTTAAGCTGAACTGAAGGAGTACTGTGGAATAATCGTGAGTGTTTTGTTGTGTCTAAAAATCTACTTGTTTGTATTATTCGACGGCTAAAAAGATCCAGAGCTGTCGCTACAAGCCAGCACTAAACCCGGACAACACTGCACCTTTAATCACAAATAAATTGTATTTCCACCAAGAGCACAATAACAATCACTCTGGACTTGTGAACGTGTGTCTTTGTGTGTGTGTTATACTGTGTTTCATTAATTACAAACTGTGTCTTAGTAATTTGGGACTGCAATCTGTTGTTTTGGAACAGTGCAATACACATTGATGTATATTGTCTGGGATTATTCTTTGTGGTCACCAGACCAGTATTAGAACAATAAAACCTGTTTGGATTGTGAACTTTGCTGTCTGTCTTCTGTTTCACAATCGCACCATCATCACACCTGCGCACTGCAAACCACTTTGCCACAGTGGCCAGGAAGCTACTTTCAAGATATGTTAAAATGAATTAGAGCTCTCTCTAAAATGAACAGGAGGTTATTTTGAGATATCTTAAAATAACTTAAGGCATTTGAAATTGCACTTAAAAGCTATCTGGGAATCTCTAAATGTATTTGAGTTATCTTTAATGATTTAGAGATCTCTAAATATTTACAGATATCTGGAAATGATTGAGGAGATCTCTATAAATTAATCTGCTGTATGTCTAACAGGTACCACATTACCACATTAACTCATCTTACAAGCTTCCTAACTGGACCAATGCAAGACTTCCCATTGAACTGCACTGAAGCATGCCTCCACGCTTGCTCCACATCAATCCAACCCTTCATCATGAACAGGCCCCTGTTCTAAAGCGTAACCAACGTTGCTCAGCATTTTACAAACAAGGGAAGTGCGCAAACTACCAGCTTGTGTTTAACTAGGAGGCCCAAAACATATGAGCTTTCAACCTGTTTACATCCTTTATTTTTATATAAAACAGCAATGGGAAAGCACACAATGCAAACCTGGCTTTTTCTGTAAACTAGCAATTTGCTGCATGGATCCGAGAAAGGTCGGTACACCCTTCGAACTAGACAACTGAATACAAGACCTGGAACTAGACAGGTTCTAGAATTGCACTGTATCCTCGAAGTTGTTTTGAACATTCTTCCCAGTTTATTAAATCAGCAGACACAGAACTGAAAAACACCAACAAAATGATTGTATTTTTTTTGTTGTTGTTGCAATACAGGTACACTGACATTGTGACTTGAGGTCCCTTATAAAAAGAGTCCTACAGTAAAAGCACAGCAAAGTGGAATAAAGCACAGTGAAAGCAGGGCAAAGCATAGGCAAACATTGTAAAGAATAGCAAGGTATGGTAAAGCACATTAATAAACATGGCAAACCATGGCAAACTCGGGTAAATGCATAGTATGGCCAAGGGAAAATCATGATAAAACTGCAAAAAATACTGTGGCAAACTTTTATAAGAGCTGTTTTGGGCAATAGAAAGAATCAACCAGGACCACTGTGTGCATAGTGACGCCTTTCCTATCTGTTTGTATCTTTGGCGTATCGCTCCACCTCCCTCTTAACGCTGCTGGAAGGTAAAGGCTTCTGAGTCTCTCAGTTTATGAGGTCATCGTGTTTCTGGCACAGTGGGGCAAGGCTTCGTTATGCCACCTACACAACCAGGCAGGAAGTAAACAAAACTTCTTGCGCGGCTCACTTCCTGTCTGAGACTGGCGGTGACAGGTCAATGTCGAGCGTGAGCAGGAGCTGTTTTTTGCTGATGTGATTTTCTGGTTGTTTTTTTAATTAACATACAGTAGAACTGAAACTCCCCGTTTGTTAAAAACATAAACACTATCTAGACTTTTTTTAAGGCTGTCTACCCTTGTTTCTCCACCCAGCAATGCTGCACTTGCACCCTGATGGCGCTGTGACGTTCAGGATGATAATGCACCCATCCACCGAGCCAGATTTGTGCATGAACGGTTTGAGGAGTGTGGCAGGTACTCCAGGCATCTTCCATGGCCTCCACAGTCCCTGGATCTCAATGCAATTGAGCACATCTGGGATGAACTTGAATGACACATTTGTTATCCTATTAATGATGGAATGGATTAACATCCTTTCAGACACTACAGTGCCTAGAATAACATTTTAGTATTATGCTTACCTGTCTGACACCTTCCAGCACCTTGTGGAGTCTATACCGCATCGCGTTAACCCTTTAAAGTACAAGGGGCATACGTCTCCCACAAACAAAAATGATGCCGACTTTCTTATTACTGTGATTAGATGCACACTGGTGGCCAAACTCAATATTAAACACAGGTCCTACAGAACCCTTACAGAAGTTGACCCTGGAAAACGTGCACAGTAATTTTGCAGTTTACCATCCTTGCCTGTGCATCACCGGGCATTTCACTAATGCACGCATTAACTATGCATACAGTAGGGCAGATTTTGAAGGTAATGCGCCAATGTGGAATACAGCTTGACCAATTCAGAGCAGCTATATGGGGCATAACTGACTTCCTTAAACTAATGTGTTAATAAAAATGAAGAGGGGCTCCAGCTATCTCATTCACAATCTCATTCTGCAAAGGCTGTTACCACGAAACATCAGCCCTGTATGCATTTCCTGCACAGTGCATTTTACTAAGTAGCTCTCACACTGTAGAAAAAACAAGACACAGTTTGCTTCGCTTGCTCTGGGGAGTTGCACAACACTCGCTTCGAATCCCCCCCACAGACAGCCAGGAAGCGGCTCAGCTCCAAATGCAACAGCAGAAAGAAAAGTAATAAAAAAGACAAGCTGAACGGCTCTCTCCCGGTGTCGCAGTGACTCTAGTGGAGCGGAAAGCACAGCTTCCTGTTTCCTGTACTGGCAATTCTCGTGACAGCTGACAGCAGCGCTACCATGTGGCGCGGCGACCTCCGACCTCCAGGCTGGCGTTACCGCCCACATTTACCCCGCTCCGTCCCTCTCTCTGTCTGCCCCCCTCTCACTGAGTGTTTTAAAAGCCGATTGGAAGTAAATGTTCCTCTGATCCGGGCGCTGATATTTCTATTGTCGTATCCAGGCTGAGATTTTCATAAAGCAGGTCTGCTTCTTAAAAGGCACTTCTGAGCACACCCCTACTCACAACCTACACCTCGCAATGCCTATTAACAACACCTCCATTGTCTGAAACAAGCAATGAATATTGCCAGGAGCTCCCTGTTACTTCTGCAATGGCATCAGCAGTGTCTTCAGCAATCACTGTTTATTACGTTAATCCAGCTTTTCCTGGATGTTTAAATCTGTGTTTCTGCTACAGTTACAATCTGATCTGTTATTTTGTGAGGAAAATGAATACTGCCTTGGACAATATAATGCAAGAGTGGGTTTGAAACAAGTAAAAAAAAACACAACACACACACACACACGGAACAGGTTGTGGACTCTGCATATTTCACAGAGTATTCACAGCCTGCTGTTTAATAGCATTGAGCAGGAATAGGGGGAAACAAGGATGGACTCTGTTTTCAGCCCTGTTTTGTCCCGGTCACAAAAGGTACACTTGTTAATTCGTCCAGGTTTTGCCATTGAATTCCTTTACAAAAGTGTAGCAGTGCGCTCTGCAAGTTAACAGCAGAGTCATATATTAGGTTGTGTTCGCTCCATTCAAAGGCAAATGAAAACAAGCCTAGGGATTACTTGTTTAATAATTCTGATTGTGCGTTTAAACACCCCACTTAGTCCCGATTATGTATTGATTAACACAGTCATTTAAAATATATATACACATGGTCATTTTTTGTATATTTAACATGTTTGGGTCAGATGACGCTAGAGTGAATGGTTATGATCTGCAATAGTTTCCTGAAAAAAAAACAGACGTACACAGACTGGTGTGCAGCGTTAGCGATATTATCCTATCAGCTATCCACACCACCTCAATAACGCTCATTTAAACCCCAGGATTGCTATTCGCAGTCACGATTTCAGCTTGTGATGATCATGTGAATAGGGCATCAGTAGCTTTAGAAAGCAGTCTTTGCAGGTCTTTGTTTACCAGAGCAGGAAACTACCACGTCTCAAAAAACATGCTTATGAAATATGAGCTCCGATGGCAGGCTAATGATAGACACACACACACACACGCATGGCATATCAATTGCCTGCTTATTAACATGTCACTCCACTCCTGCAAATGGTTATTTGCATGTTAATCAAACACTTATTTATGACAATCAAATGAAGGCGTGATCTAAAAAGCAAACCCCATACACTGTGAACATACTACTGGGGTATAAACGTCACTACACGTTACATTTGCCCTGCATATCTCTAACAGCGGTTAAGCGTTTAGTAAAATGCTACATTTTTAATGCTTAGGAAACGTTTAAACTCTCAACTGTGTGTAAGGCAGTAAAACTCCCAGTAGACTATAGTTTAAACTTGTGAGCAATGCGTCGTCCAAGTAAAACCACAATTTAAATGGCCATAACAAAGGAAAAATTAAAAAAAAACATAAAAGCCAAGGCAGAGGGCTGCACAAGAGCGAGGGACAAACATCTTCTGTTAAGAAAAACCACGAAGTTGCGTCACCAAAGCGCACCCAACCAAATCTAAACAAACTTCGTTCACCTGATACTTTTCAAACTTAAAACAAGGTTTTTAAAGTTGATACTTTACACAGGTTTTAAGTCCCCTTCTCGAAGCTCAAAAGGAAACGTGATGAAAAGAGAGACAGACTGACACACTGGAAAGTAAACCTGCTATAGAAACAGGCCCAGGCTGATACCTCACTCTCATGCTCGTGTTCCGACGCTGTATCTCCCTCCTCCGTGACAAACTTGCTTTGGGATTCAGCGGACGCAGCCTCGCTTGACATCCTGGGAAATCCCACTGTTTTTTTTCCCCCCCTTCGGATTCTACTAACGGTTGGAAACTGACAAAACTGGTCTCTCGTAGAGCAGGACCCCACCCCTGTGTTTCCTGTTCTAGCGAAGCTCAATGCATACACACACACAGAGAGAGAGAGAGAGAGAGAGAGAGACAGGGGGATCTCTGCAAACTAGGCTAGCTACACAACTTCCTTCCTGAAACTATGAGCAGCTTTTTAAAGTCTGAACCTCCTTATAAACACCCAGATTTAGCAACAGTTTTATTAAATGGGGGAGGGGGAAGGAAGTAGGCCATTCTCCGAAGTCATTTCTTTATTGATTGCTCATATTAATCAATTACCAGAAAGTTTTCATAATTGAGTTCATGAGCAAACACTGCTTGGCACGCATTCGGTAGAAAAAACGACCGTGTTTGCATTTGCTCGTGTAACAGAATTTACTGTATATACAGGAGTGTGCACATGCATTACAACACCACGTTGCTTCTGGAGTTTTGATTTGTTGTGCTTATGAAACCACACCTCTGGAACTGGAAATCTTGAAAAGCTGTCGAAATGCTTGTCTAATTTAATTGACGACTTTAATAGGACCCACTTGCAATTAATTTAAAAATAGCAAGAGAAAAGGAACACACAGCCACACATGGTAAAATGCAGGAGACTTTTTAGAAGTTGTTTAAGATGCCTAACTAAAGCACAAAGTGGTCTAACGTTTTCATACACAAGTGCCTATTGTTTCTGTATTGCTGATTACTGACTGGAAATTGAAATTCTCGCACCCTGAGGTTTTCATGCAGGTAGGTAGACAAAAAAGGACATAAATGACAAATCTTGAGGTGTTCGAAATGTACACACCACTGCATACGACTCAGATATCATACAAAGGAAGCCAATGCATTACTGCAATAGGGTACGGATTACACTTTGCAGCTAATTCAAAATAACATTTGTTTCAATTTTGAAAGTGTATTTGGACATGAAAAAGCCATGCCCAGCGCTATACAATATAACAGGGAAGTCACTGTTAAAGGTCAAAGCTGTGAATTACTCTTCAGCGTACTGAACAAACAAAGCAGGAAGTCGGTACTAAGAACTGATAATTCAATAGAGGGAAGCACTGAAATATTAGACGCTTGAGACTCAAAACAACTTGCTCAGTGTTATTGCTGTACAAGTTACTACCTTTGATAGACTGCAGATCGATGCTGCTCTATAAAATAGTGCAGCATTCATAACTGTAACAGGATCTCCATTTGAAACAGACAACTCAGCACGCAAACCTCAGGAGTTCGAAACAAATTCAATTACGCTGTTTTCTTCCAGACACTTTTGGCGCTAGGAGAGCACAGCCATGCAAGAGAGAGAGAGACAGACAGAGAGAGGCACACCTCAATCCTGACCTGAACAACCCCTGCCTGTCTGCCATTCAGTCCTGGGCCTCTCTCAACAATAGGCAGCGGCTGACAATGTCGCTGAACTGAGTTTGCTTAGTGATCACACTAGCGTACAGTAAACTGTGTTTGGGGGGACAGGCTTGATAACTAATTTTGCTTGAGCAACTGAGTAACCCTTATAAAAAGTGAAAGCATGGTAAAGCATCGGTAGGCATTGTAGTGCACAGACGGGTATGGTAAAGCATATGAAAAAGCATGGCAAACCATGGTAAGCTATGGTAAATACATAGTATAACGCATGGGAAAACTGGAAAATCACCACCATGGTAAACTTTTAGAAGGGGAAACAACAGTCATATCATTATCCATTAACTCTCAGGTTCAGTACACCTGTCCTGTTCCATTCACAGTCTTCACACCTCACAGCGCGCATTCCACTAGCGCAAAACCATTCAGCAGCACTGCACGTCACATTTCCTTCCACAGCAGATCTGCACCCCTTGGCCAAATCTTTAGAATGTTCTTCTTGGTTCCAAGCCTGCTCTGGGTTCAAAATCAGGTGGATCCCTCCAGCCCACTGTAATGCAATAATGCACACCAATACTCCAATAATGGTGTTTCTCTGTATAATCAAGATATCCCAAAAAACTCCAAAATGGCATTCCTGGCACGTTATTTAAATATGCATTTCTTTAATAAACACAGATAATAATCTGGAATTTGAAAGCAAATGCACGCTGTGTATATATTTATGAATGGGTTTTATACAGGCAGCATCTGAGCTCTCCGAATTGCATTATTCACAGATAAGCACTTCCTGCAAACAGCATAGGTGATGTGTTTAACCAAAAACAGTGTAATGAGATACTCTGCCTCCCTGCCTGCCTCCCTCCCTCTCTCTCTCAACGACAAATAAAAAAACCAGGGTACCTACACTCACAACGATCCCCATCCATAGCGTTGGGGGTCCTATCTTCTCGGCTTCATGGTGTTTTGTTTCTTTGATCAGGTAAAAACAACGGAGCGTCCAGTCCTAACCACAGTCAATCACCACAGCAGAAGAGCGCTGCTCCAGCTCTTAAAGGGCCAGCGTCAGCCAGCCAGCCAGCGTGACAGTGCTCTTAACCCTGCGCGGTGTGCAGAGCAGCAGAATTGCCACATCGTTAGGTCTGTCCGGTGAAAGAGTTTTATAATGGAATTGCCAATGTACAGCAGTGTGCACATGTATCAGAGCACCCCATTGCTTCTGCAGTTTGGAATTGTTGTGAGTATGAAATCAAACCACTGGAACTGAAAATCTTGGAAAGCTCTCAAAACAGGCAAATTAGCGATTGTCTCATTTAATCGATGACTGTAATAGGCCACGCACGCAATTCATTTAAAATAAGTAATAATAAATAATTTACCACACATGGCAAAATTGCATGAGACTTTAGAAGTTGTTTGAGATGCCTGATTAAAACCACAAAGTGGTCTAACATTTTCACCCACAACTGCCTAGTGTTTCTATATCACTGAACGGAAATTGAAATTCTCACACCCAGAGGTTTTGGTACCATATGCTGTCTGCTTATAAAACCTAAACCCAAGCAATACAAGCTCAGCTTTTGTTGCATACAGAAAATATATGAAATTATAGGACAAGACACCAAAGAGGTTGTCAGCATTTTACAGGGGTGTGCTGAGAGAGCAGAGCAGATACCAGCATTACTGCTTAGAAGCCCTTATGAAAGTGACCATAGCAAAGGCATAGCAAAGTGTAATAAAGCACACTGAAAGCACGGCAAAGCATAGGTAAGCATTGTAAAGAAGAGCGAGGTATGGCAAAGCATGTTACTAGACAAGGCAAACCAGGGGATGGTAAATGCATTGTATAACCATGGGAAAAGCAGGGTAAAGTACTGTGCAACAAAACCAGGGTAAACTTTAATAAGGGAACTGACAACACAAGCTCTAACAATAAGGTATAGTTAATTCAATATGAAAAAAATAAAAAAAAGTCCTTTATAAATCGCATTTTTTGTAATTAAGCACGTTTATTTATATTGCAATGGGCCGTCAAACGCAGCCATTTAAATGACATGAAGAGAGACATTTTCCAGAGTCTTGAACGGCACAGCCTGCGAGGGACACTGTAACTTTAAACTCTGTCTGACACCAGACCCCCTAAACTGCTTCCCCCTCTCTCTTTCATTTCCTCATACATGGTCCGATCTCTGCTGCTAACTTCCTGCTTCCGAGTGGCGCGGGCGGCTTCATTAAAGCAACAGCGCGCTACTGCAATCCAGTCCGACAGTTACTGTTACCCAGACTATAACAGAGGAAGACTGTAAAAAGACTAGAAGTACAAAACAACGATTCTGAACGCAAAATAATTATTATTTCAGCTGAACTTTTTAGTCTCTGCCCAGTTTGCCGTGAACTTTTATTGACAACGCCAGGGATCCTCAAACTCGGTCCTGGGGACCCCCCCCCCAGTGTCTGTTGATTTTCATTCCAACCGAGCTCTCAATTACTGAACTACACCCTTAACTGGACTAATAATTTGCTTAATTAGACATTTTACTTGTTTTTAAACAGTTGCATTTCAAGTTACTTATCAAATGTTATAGCTAACTTGCAATATGCAACTGTTCAAGAGCTGAAAACAAGTAAAAAGGTCTAATTAAGCAAATTATCAGTTCAATTAAGGGTGTAGTTAAGTAACTGACAGCTCGGTCGGAATGAAGACCAGCAGCCACAGGGGGTCCCCAGGACCGAGTCTGAGAAGCCCTGGACAACGCAATCCTGCTCCTTACAAGGGATTGCGAGCCTTTAATAATCGAGAAAAACCCCGGTGAATTCTACAACGCAAGAACTTGCTGTAGTGATGGAGGAAATCAGGTCAATACTGACAAATCTGGAACAGCAGAGTGCAGCCATTAACCTGTCCCCCTGCAACACTCAGCCAGTAGTGGCGGTGAGAATGTAACACCGCATTTTCTTCTTTGTGCTATTCTCCAATAGTGTGCTCCTTAATCTGAAGTTACCAGAACGCCACTAAAATATGAATGTTCTTAAATAAGAATTATTACACAAATTCACATTGTATTTGCGTTCTGAACTTCTAGCGATACATTATTACAGAAGAGACAATGCATTTATCTATTTATTTAATAAGTAGCCCCTTCACTGCATGCCATTACAGGAGATGGGAGTCATGTGACTTGGCCTGCCTATTACAGCAGCGTGCACATTTATCAGAACAAGTCAAGATTTACATCCTTTATACTCCTACCTGCATGAAAACCTCAGGGTGTGAGAATTTCAATCTCCGCTCAGCAATCAGCGATACAGAAACAATAAGCACTCGTGTGGAAATGCTAGACCACTTTGTGCTTTAATTAGGCCTCTTAAAAACAACTTCTAAAACGTCTCCTGCATTTTACCATGTGTGTGTTCCTTTTCTCTTACTATTTTTAATGAAATGCATGTGTGGCCGATTCAAGTCATCAATTAAAATTAGACAACGACTAATGTTTCCATTTTGACAATTTTCCCAAGATTTCCAGTTCCGGTGGTTTGATTTCATGCGCACAGCAAATCAAAACCACAGCAGCAACGGGGTGCTCTAATCTAATACACGTGCAGTCTTGTATGTGCAAGTTCCAGCTTGGCTTGTAGGTTTGCTCATTTAGTTGTCACATACACTTTGGTTATTGCTAATGGTTACACTCTCTACCATAGGCACTTCAAAATTAGACATGATTCCAATCATAGGAGGCTTGGTGGTCTCGCGGTTAGAGAAAGGGGCTTGTTACTAGGAGGTTTCCCAGTTCAACCCCAGCTCAGCCGCTCACTCACTGTGTGGGACCCAGAGCAAGTCACTTCACCTCCTTGTGCTCCGTCCCTCGGACGAGATGTAAAACAAACGAGGTCCTGTTGGAAGCGACTCTGCAGCTGCGGTTGCGATAGCTCGCACACTCAGAATGTCAAATGACAAAACACTGTATATAAAACGAGACTAACCAGCTTTTCGTGGGTTTTGTTATTTAGCTTTCATGACTGATATGTTTGTAAGTGTTCGGTGACTCCCTCTAATCAGATGCACTTCCCTCGCGGGCCCTGACTCAGCAAAGCGTGCGAGAGTCATGCACTCTCAACATGATTAGAGGCAGCCAACGGCACACTTCCAATCCTGCTGTGGAAATGCATCAGCTGAAACATCTCTCATATTTCATACCTGTGACGAGTCGCTCTATAAGTTACTGCGGCGTGTGTGGGGTGTCTCTTCTTATATGAGATGTCATAGCGTGCAGTTTGGGCGAGAGGACTGCAGAGCAAAGGTGAGCCCTTCGAATGCTAGGGTGAAATCCCTTCTACAAGACCACGGATTAATTTACTATAAACCACACATGAAGACTGGACTCGGGACAATAAAACATTTTCATTTTTGTAAAACTACTGCTTTTATCCCCTTCCTCCCCCGGTTTAGAAATGGTTCAGTCCAGAATACAGCCAGAAAAACTTGCAATTTTTGGGGAATGTTGGAATTAGGTGTGGTGTTGCCCGGGATGACATCTGTACACAGGAGACGAGGTACTGGAATTCTGCCAAATGCTGCGCTGTGACTGGATGCAGTATATTCGTTCTGGATCGCTACACAGCGCACACAATGCACAGTGTTGCACAGCAAACTCTCAGAAGGGTTGCGCGTTTGATCTTGGCTTGCAGAGCCCTGGTCAGGCGTGGGAGTGAGAGATGCCCCCCCTTCTCCCCGAAGGCACAGCCCATTGAGCTCCCACAGAAAAGAGAGCGGAGAGGAGAGAGAGAGGGGAGCGCAGAGACAGAGGGGTTGTTGTTTAGGACAAGCCCGCATCGGCATGCAGTTCAGCTGGAAGGGAAGAGGGCCAGCATTCCCACAGAGACCCGCCAAGCTGTCCTTTTTGTTTTCTCTCTTCCCTTCTCCCCCACATAAAAAAATACATCAATTAGGCATCTAATACAACATATATCTGAAACAAACTGGCATCAGGAGGATGCAGCTGTTACATATTACCTTACATAACACATGCGTGAATCCATTTACACAAATTTGCACGCCAGCTTTGCAGTTTCCCCCATGCCTTTGCCATGTACCACAGTTTACCCTGGTTTATCATGTTCGCTGAAGCTTTTCCGTGCTTCTCGGAGCGTTACGATGCTTGCCTATGCTTCACAGTGCTCTTGCTCTGCTCTATTACACTTTGCTATGCTTTTATTATGGGACACTTTTATAAGGAACAGAGTATGGCAGCTATCCCTTGTATAACGTCCTCCTCTACTGTACCACGCCAGCAGAATGAACGTTGGCAAACGCATTCACCAGTTTCCTGCAAGTTGTTGACTGAGTGCTTTTGAAGTTAATGTTTTAATCCGTACAGAAGACATGGCAGAGCTCCAGGTCATTCTGTCAAACTGTTTCTTTGTAGTGCACGCTGGTATTGACGGTGGGGCTATTTTGGCACTTGTTTAAAAGCTGCTAGAAAGACAGAGCGCATCGCGATTTTAATGCAATCCTAGGGTTTGGAGCGACTCTGATCCGCGCTGCAGCTTTAACTGTGGGGCCTCGCCTCGCCCAGCGGATACAGTGTGAGAAGCCTGGGGAATACGACAGGTGCATGAGGCAGCCCTGGCACAGGGATCTGGCTTTCCTGCTGCGAGTATACAGCTAAACATCCTTCTTATTGAATTACTGTGTTATTCTTACAGGGCATTGATACAGGAAGGGGGGACGGAGAGGATAAGCTCTTCTGCTCTGGCAGCTGCACTCTTCCTTGGGCCAGGGAGCAAAACTAAACCGAAGAACCGGCTGTGGAGAAAGCTAGCGTCTGCACATCGCAGCTAATTAAAAAACAGTGTCTGCTATTGAAATCGATTAAGCGCCATTATCTTAAGCAGCACTGTTAACCTGCCTCGCTGCAAATACAGAATCACAGCGAGCAGCATTGTAAATGAGATTGATCCATGGTGGCCAAAGTTAGCCCTTCCACTCCTGGTCTCTGTTCCAGCCCGGCTCTAAATTGTTTAACTGAACCAATTAAACCTCCCCCCAGACCCTGAAGCAGTTCAGACAGGACTGTTAAACCCGTGGGACGGTTGCTCTGCAGGGTGCAGGACGGCCAGGGCGTTGCTGGGGGGGTTTCTGGTTTAATGGGGAGGGGCAGCAGGCCCTCAAGTGAAGGTCTTTGCTGAAGAGCAGCCTGCTTCATCTCTGCTGCTCCGGTTGTGGACACACTGGCCCCTTTTACAGACAGCCCTTTGTCACAGCCTTGTCTGCTCTACAAAGCTCCCATTCACCCTGTCTCCAGCCCATTGCACAGCACTCCCCTTTCCCAGTGAGGCTGTGATACAGACGACAGTGTGCGAGTCCTATTACCAGAACATCACTCTCAGACCAAAGCCCTTGTGTAATCTTTACTATACAATGCCAACATCAATTTAATAGAGCTCTTTTCTGGTACAAACATAGCAAAGTGTATAAAGCACAGTGGAAGCATGGCAAAGCATAGATAAGCATCGTAAAGCCCTGACAGGTATAATAAAGCCTATTTTTAAAAGAACACAGCAAACTAATGCATATTAAAACTAGGGGAAAAGCATTGGGGGACTATTGCAGTGATAAAACTTTTACAAGAGCGACCCTGTCCACACACACACAATGCTTTCGTATACTCTGACGGCATGAAACAGGAAATACTGACAGCAATTCTGTACCAGTCTGAAAAATGATAAGCTTTAAGCCTTGTTCCAACAGCCTCTTCAGTCCTAAAGGTGATTACAATGGCTTCACTCTCATCCTGCCATATTAGTCAGTCTCTCTGTATCCCACATACGCCAAACTATTGAAGTTTTTCTTTCATTCCTTTTTGCTCAATCTGTGATCTTTTTTCCCCCTCTTGTTAATTGAAAATCCATTCACCAGGAGCTTAGGGCAGCGCGGGATCACACTGTTCAGAGTTTAGCAACAGAGCACTGACAAGAACCTGGTCTACGGCATACTGTACAAAGGGCTGGGGATTACTATAGATATTTATACAGTGCATACTACTTGTACAGCTATGGCGAAAAGTTTTGCATCACCTAGAATTTTAGGATTGAGATTGCATGATATATTCTATTTATCATGTAATCAAAGAAACTACACAATGATATCGCAACAGTCTACCGGAAGGAAGCCATAATAGTAAGTGTATTTCATGTTAGATTACACAATGTCCCATTTTTCAATCTGTCAGTTTTTCGTGAAGTATATGGGGAAAAGTGCAAAGCGGTGTGTAATTGAATATGTTAAGGTAACATTATTCAGAAGGTTTCACCTGATTTTATAAAGCAAAGTGAGTTCATTCTATAGGGTGATGCAACACAGCTGGCCAGAGCTCTTTCTGAGCTCTGAGCCCAATCCATGTAGCATGCCTGAACCTGCTGCCTGGTTCATCTGTGTTGAGATCTTAACCTCCCCAAAATCCCAGAAGTAGCACTGACTGATTTTGACACAAAGAGTCATGTGCAAATTTATTAAAACACCTCAAGATGTGTCATTTATATCCTTTATATACCCGCCTGCTTGAAAACCTCTGGCTGTGAGAAGGTCAGTAATCAGCGATATAGAAACAATAGGCACTCATGTGTGTGAAAGTGTCTGACCACTTTGTGCTTCAATTAGGCATTTTAAACAACTTCTAAAAAGTCTCTTGCATTTCACCACGTGTGGCTGTGTGTTCCCTTTCTCCGACTATCTTAAACCAATTTCATGTGCGGCTTATGAAAGTCATCAATTAAATTAATGAATGTTCCTATTTTGACAATTTTCCAAGATTTTCAGTTAGAGGTTTGATTTCATGTGTACAAAAAAATCCCAACTACAGAAGCGACGTGGCGTTCTAATAAGTGTGCACACTGCTGTGTTTTTTTTTTTTTTTTTTTTAATACAATGTGGTCTGGATCGTTCTGCACCTCCTGTCCCCCCCCCCCCCCCCCCCAAGGACAGACAATCAGTTCCATTCCTCTCCAGAAGGCAGAGTGCATTGTGGGTTAGGATGTTTAGTCAGTGAGGTCACCCTTCTCCAGATGTTTTGATTACCCCATGTGTCTGAGACCCATTCCCAGATCCCTCCTCAAATCTCTTTTCATCTCCTTGCCGCTGTGCTTCCCTGGTGTGAACAAAGCCAGTGGCGAGGGGGTTATTTTAATAAAGTTACTACCACCCACTGCCCAAGCTTAACTGAAAAGAAAGCAGAGAGGACTCCTAATATGTACAGACCAGCACAGGAGTTACGGCTATGCTGATTTGACAATGATTTCAAAACAGCCCGCGTCTGTATCAGTGTTATATGCCACCAAAACACTACTACAATGAAAGACAACTAATAACAGACAGAGTAATTCACAAAATTTCTCTTTTAGGTACCGTATTGCTTCGAATTCAGGACGCAGCCCAAATTTCCCACCCTCAATTTGAGGAAAAAAATAAAACGTCAAATAAATCTGCATTTACAAAGTTACCACCTCAGTTACGCATGTGGAGGCAGTCTGCGGCCATCTGCCATCACACAGTGCATTACAGTTATGTGCTGCTTCTCATTCCCAGTCGTGATTACTCGCATCTGTTTTTCTCCCAGTTTGTGATCTGTGTTATAGCTTGGCATGTTGAAAACTCCGAGAGTCTGATCAGCATTTCCGATCTGTCCAAGCTGGTACTGTTTGTTAGAAACGCTGAAATTGTAAAAGCTTCTCTTTGAATTCCTCTGGATGCTAACGACGCTTCGTTGAAAATGGCTGCCCGTTTTTCTCAGCAGTCAGTCACGTTGCTGCTTATGTACTCAGGTAGTCACGTCTTTAGTTGGCGATTTTAATACACGCATCACTACTTGAGAAGCAAAAAAGGATTAAATAAGGTGCATCTTAAATGCAAAGAAATATGGTATATGACTCTTTTCACCTTTTTAAATATCCTTATCTTAATTTTCAGTGAGCAGCTGTAACAAGCAGGCGTGCTTTAAAAAAAAAAAAAAAAAAAAAAAAAGGCAGGTTTTCAATAAATTCATTCATTAACGTGTTCATTTCGAAAAACGAAAAGCCGTCCTTCCCCCACCTTTACAACGGGGAACCAATTAACGACAATTACCGTCCGCTATAATGTCACTGCACAACAATGAGATTTTTTGTTATTGGGACCAAAAAAAAAAACCCACCAAATATCCCTTGCGTTCAAAACATTAAACTAAACAAACCTCAACCTGAGGTAACAGCCTAACAATATCACCGCATCCCTCCTCACCTCTCTCCTCTTTATGAAGCCATGAGAACACATCCCAGGAATGCTTCCCTTAATCCAGACATATCTCTCTCTCTCTCTCTCGCTCCTTTATTTTCATTTGTCGCCTGACTCAGAGAGGTATGACATTCTCGTCTCTTTACAAAAACATTGCTTCTCTCTACAAACACTGCCCTTTATCCTCAGATTCCTGCACTGACTCTGAGCGATGTGCTTGTTAACACTGTTACATACCAACAGCAACGTTCGTTTAGTATAAATACTTTCTAGGTTGCCAACTGCGTTCAGAGAGAAAACGCCCTTGAGAAAGCAGGTTGAAAATGTGCAACCAGTTCTTAGAACTACAGCATTCACTCTGTTACGAGCAATGATTATCATTAAAGCAGATGCAAAACTCGAACGACTCAAAACTGAAACATAACAAGATTACATGGCTCTGATTCCAAACCACAAACTTCCATGCATTAAATTTCCGTTCTGTGTGGTTATGTAAGGCGGTCACTAGCACCACACAGCTGATTTTCAGGTCCAGGCCCAGGCTACATGTTTCTGCCAGGAGGTGTCGGTATACTTCAGCGGGTGGATAGGAGAGCTAGAGGTGTTTATACTGAAAAAAATAAGGGTGGGGGTCCCTTAACTACTTCCTTGTATCTGTTCTGAAACTGGTCATAAGCCAGTTTCAGTCAGGCAGGTCATTGTACTGGTCTCCCAGCCATCACCTTCCGATAGATGGTTAAATATAGATGAGTACAAAGCCTGATAGAATACATCTGTGCAAACCACGTCTTTGAACTTTGTACACTCAGACATTTCCACTTGATATTTTGCACTTTCTATACATAGTTCATTGAGCACATCATTCAAACCCCCATGTACTCTCCGCTCAGACTCTCTCACTCCAGTTGCTGGTCCCCTTGGTGTACGTATCTCTGCTACTCTCAAGATTTCTTTTCTCAGACAAGCGCCCCACTCCTCACTCAATCTGTCAAGCCAGCGATTACGCAGGAATTGTTTTCCAGGGAATTCCCAACAACAAGCCCTGGAATGGGGCCCCATGAGTGCGGGGGTGGGCGATGTAAACGGAGAGGGAAAGAGAGAAGGAGTGCTGTGGGTAAAACGCAGAACAACACATTACTAGACACTTGTCTGTTTACTGTATTATACATCATAATCAACTTCATGTGAGGACAGGCTACTTTTTAAGAAGCGTTTTTAATTAGCATCTACCTGTTTTAATTTTCTCTTTAGTTAAGTCTAAATGTTACAAAGCTGCAAATCCAGCCCTTCAGAAGCTTTTATGACGCCTCAATATAAAATTAGAAACAGAAGCCTAAAAAACGATCTCTTGGTGTTCTCCTCTCCACAGTGATGATAAAGTTCCATTTTCTATGTGTTGAGCTTCACAGCCAAGGTGGAATTTCACTGCTCTGATAAACTTCACTGTCTTCAAAACAGAATGCATCAAATTACATTTTTTTTCAAAGAAAAATGTATTGGTTATTACTGGATTGTGGAAAAACTCAATAACCCAGAAACATTTCAGCTTTCAGAAAGCTGTATTCTGTTGGTAATAACAAGCAAGGAGATCTAAATGGGTTGTGAGTTTTTTGAAGCACACTTTGCAAGGTTAGCACTTTGAGAATATGCTTCGCGGCTGTACTGACAAAGTCAGAGAGATCTTGATAATGATAGAAGCGTAAAACGCTGGAGACCTTTTGCCTAGAACAAGAAGACGCTTCTTATGTTATGTTAAATGTTACGGAAACAAACAATTTCATAGGTCCAGACTATTTGAGGGGGAATTGATAAAAGAAAAAGGAAAACAGAGTCCCTGGTTAATTTACTTGAGTCAAGAACCCAACAATGAATGGACTGGACATGCAATCATACAAACTTCAATTTTTTGGCATCGCTCAAACAGTGATCTCACATGTCAGTTTGATTGTGTGGGTTGCGCAAGGACTGACGCGGGTCTGCAGGTTTTAATATCAATTGTCAAAGCCGCATTTCCAGAGTTAAAAACTGGAGAGCAATTCTGAAGCTTAAAAATGAAACATCGGGGTATTTATTGCAGATCATAACAACTCACTGCTTTCTTTCTATTGTCATCTAATCAAAAAGCCAGACTAAAAATAATCAGCTATCGACAAGTGATACACGCAATCAGAAACATCAAACAAATAATCCACGAGATTGCTTTATTTTTGAATGCTGCTAACACAAGCTAACAAATGACTCTGCTGTCATCTTGCTGAGCACACTGCTGCAGTTCTGCACTTTAGAAAAACATGTGAACACAATAGCAAAACCGGGACAAAAATGAAGGCTGAAAACTGGTAAGCTTAGTTTATATTGGGAGAAATGAACTTGTCTGTTGCCTCATTCTTACATGTTCTTATGTTTGTTGATGTGCACAGAATCCCACTTGTGCAACTGCCATTTCATTCTACTTTGTACTTTATTATTTCTTTTTTAAACAGAAAAAAACACTTCAATATGCTGTTCAGCGTTAAGAGGTCTGATAAATATTACAAGATTATATTGTTTCAAGAAGATTCAAAACCTGATACAGACTAGTAAAAATGCACACACTGAGTGTAAAAGGATCCAACACACTGGGAAAGAATAATTACAACAAGACAATAGACATGTTCATTTCTACACACCCACTGTAGTTCCATTCAACGTTAAATGTTTGCGCTTTAATTGATTGCTTTAATCAGTGTGATTGCTGTAAAGCTGAGCAGGTTTTACACACCAGCATAAATACCTTACTTTCATATATCCCTGTGACAGGGTAGCCGAGCGGTGACGTCAGGACAGAAGCAGGAACAAAAACAAACAGGCAGGGCAAAAGACGCTGTGGCACCGTTTACTTAAATAACAAAACGAAAATAAATACTTAAACAAAAACACTGCTCTCAGAGCCAAAATAAAAACCTTCACTGCTCCTATAGGACATATAAACAAAACCCTTTCTCCTCTCGCTCTCCCCTACTCTCCTCTGTACACCCACCGAGAGCA
Organism: Polyodon spathula; assembly: GCF_017654505.1. NCBI lineage: Eukaryota > Metazoa > Chordata > Actinopteri > Acipenseriformes > Polyodontidae > Polyodon > Polyodon spathula. Next base: position 19,733 of record NW_024472370.1, on the reverse strand, counting down.
GGCTGATATATCGAGGCCGAGGGGTTTAACTAGCTAGTAACTATTCTAATTACACAATCTGCATCCACGCTGCAACACAGAACAAAAAACACCCAGCTATAAATCATAAATCATAATACAAAAGCAAATACAAAATACGCACGGGGGGGGGGGGGGGATTTACCCCGTTCTTAAATAAACACAAAATCACAACAGGAACGTGGCGGACGGCACCTCGCTCATCCTCCACATACAAAAACATTTTTATAGCAGGGCTTTGCCTCGCCCCCTTTTCATGTACAGGACTCCTGGCCCTGTTACAATCCCCTTCAGGCACTGTGTGCAATCCTGTACCACGTTAAGCTTTCTATCTATATGCATTTATTTTATAATGCATATATGTCTTTTTTTTTTTTTTTTAAGTTATGGCAGGGCGGCTTCCCGAATTCCACAGAGTTCACACAAACCGTTTAAAAATGTCTAAAATTGCAAATAAAAAATCGTGGCCGAAGGGCGCATTCTCCGGAGGTCCTGCGGAGAGCAGAAGCGTAAAGCAGAGTAGGTCAGCGCGGTCTACTTTAATTTAAATCAGCTGAGCCTGCAAATTAAAAAAATAAACCTGAAGCCATCAAAGGAAGTGGCAAAGACCACAGAGGAGTTAGAAACGGCAGTTGAAAGAGATTTTCTTTTCCATTAGAGAGTGGTTTTAAATCTCGAAGCCTCAGCTAGGTCTAATTTTAGGGTCCTGGCACCACACCGCACCTCGGTAGGGTATCTTGCAATCTTTCACGCCACTGCAGAACTATTACAGCAATCCTGACTTCCAGAAGCATGACACAGAAGTCATTGCATTGACTTTCTTTCAGTGCAGTTGTTAGGAGATGCTGCTGGATGTGGACCTCTAGTTTTCCAAAAGGTTTTGCAATTAAATGTAAATCACTTCAGCCCCTCCAGCTATTTTTTACAGAACTCTGTTCAGACTCAAGAGCAGATTTACCAGGAGCCTGATTATTCTGCCTCCTGGTCATTTCAATAATATACCTGAACATGTGGAGTTCTGATCCCCAGGACTGGGTGCAGCAGCAGCAGGGCTAGTGTGAGTTTCTAACCCTGTTCAAACTCCTGGCTCCTGATCATTTCAATAACAGACTTCATTGAGGGGAGTTCTGAACCCCAGGACTGGGTGCAGCAGCAGCAGGGCTAGTGTGAGTTTCTAACCCTGTTCAAACTCCTGGCTCCTGATCATTTCAATAATAGACTTCATTGAGGGGAGTTCTGAACCCCAGGACTGGGTGCAGCAGCAGCAGGGCTAGTGTGAGTTTCTAACCCTGCTCAAACTCCTGGCTCCTGATCATTTCAATAACAGACTTCATTGAGGGGAGTTCTGAACCCCAGGACTGGGTGCAGCAGCAGCAGGGCTAGTGTGAGTCTCTAACCCTGCTCAAACTCCTGCTCAAACTTCATTGAGGGGAGTTCTGAACCCCAGGACTCAGCAGCAGCAGGGCTAGTGTGAGTCTAACCCTGCTCAAACTCAATCCTGATCTTTTCAATAATAGACTTCATTGAGGGGAGTTCTGAACCCCAGGACTGGGTGCAGTGGGGTTAGTGAGAGTTCCCAGCCTTGCAGTGAAAAACTGTATAGTCCATGGTTCAAGTCTGTGTCTAACCTACATCCAGGTATGTGTAATCGGGCAAACTACTATCCATCCACAACTAACAAACGTTCAACATTGCTACATTCAGCAAAAACCAGAAGAAACTTTATAAATTCAATGACAAACATTTTGACAAAGTTTTTTTTTTTCATGCTGAAAGGAGGTTTGATTCACAGTAACCGTTTGAAGACATTGGAAAAAGCATCTAGCCAAAACGTTTGTCATTGAATTTCTTTCTTTATTACTTATTAAAAAAAAAAAAAAAAAAAAAACCTGAGTCAATCTTTCTCTGTAGAGGATTCACGGATTAGACAATGGGTGTACTTTAGCAAGTTTTTCCCTAATAATTCATGACTCAGTGTTCAGTGAGTCATACAGTCAGGGGAGTGCAGATTCGCATCCTGGCTGTGCCAATTCTCCAGTCTTGTCTGTTGCTTTGGCTCAGGAACTCTCTTGGGTTAGGGAGGCTAAACCAGAAGTACCTGTTTCTCCTCAACGTGCTACAGTGGACACTACCGGCCAGGCGCCCAGAGAGCTCGGGCGGACACCAGCAGAGCTGGTATTTGACCTCCAGTAGCTCACTGAGTTCCTGGGTGTAGAAGAGGAAGCTGGCTCGGTCGTGGGATCAAAGGACACTCGCTGAGCCTTCAGTTCTCCTGAGCGGGAATTGCTGGGTGAGGGGAAAAAAAAGAATTGGACATTCGAAACTGGGGGGAAAATAACAGGTAAATTAATTGGGCACACTAAATTAAAAATAGTTTGCATGGCTTGATATGTTACAGGAAGCCTGACACTTCCAGTAAACGACTAACTAATCTTTCAGGAAACAAAAGAATTGTGCGTCATGTGTTTGCCTGAAGGGATCACCTGCGGTTTGTTCTTTCAGGATTACTTGTTGCTAAATATAACCTCTCTAGGCCTCCTTCCCTCCTACACAGCAGGGGCCTGCCCTGTTGATCTGGTAAACAGATGACCTCATCTTAGAACCCATCCCTATGGTGACACTGCCTCAGGTAACCAAGTCTCTCTCTCTCTCTCTCTCTCTCTCTCTCTCTCTCTCTCTCTCTCTCTCTCCCTCTCCCTCTCCCTCTCCACAGGAGGCTCTAATCTACACCTCTCACACAGACTGACACAAGCACGAGGGCAGTCTTGGCGAGTTCTTTGTTCTTATACACAACCCACACTGCAGGACTTCATTTGGGCCGGATCGCTCTGGATCCCAGATCCGGTACCTTTCTGTCTGACAGGCGAGAATAAAACAGTTTTCAAAAGACGAACCGTATAATAACAGGACATACACAGCATGTTCCATGAACTGAACGACACAGGTGTACTGTCATGATGTATACTCTAGATTGCAACGTCTATGGGTAAGATTAGTCGCCACACTGCTGGGATTGTTCAAACCTGAAGATTATGTTTAAACACGGCGAGGCAAAGGTTACCGACACCAGCAACAAGACATGAAACCCTGATCCACAAGCAGATGGGAAGCCTATATGAGAGCTGCTGTAATCTCTGGCGATTTTTAGTTTACAAATGAACCCCCTAACGCACTGCCTAACTAACGAGCGACCAACACGCATTGCAGCCGCATTCTGCATTCAAAACGCAACAAACTGGTTCTTTATTTAGGATGTCTGAACCAAACGACAGGGTTTTTTTTTTTTTTTGCACTTGAGAGAAGCAGAATACATTTCGATTCATGGGCAGAGGGATTTGAGCCCAGCTGTTGAGATCTGAGGCAGCCCAATGCAATGCGGATGACGCAATGCAGAGAATAATCCCCTAGAAACAGGGCAGGAGCAGCTGAGACCTGGAGTCAATTACAATTACAGTCACAGCAGCCTTGTCTGAACAGAATGGGGGGGGCAGGCACTCATTTTAAAGCACAGAATCTTGTCTTTTTTTTTTTTTTTTTTTTTTTTTTAAATGTTCCCAGTGTTTTAGATCTTACTACTTCACCTGGTAGGCTATTCCATGCATTTATAACTCTCTGTGTAAATTGCAACTGCAAATGCACGATTAAGGATCGCTGGGTGTGAAACACAAAACTGCGAATGATTTCGCTTGGAAAAGTGCGTCCTTATACAGAGCTCCTAACTAGCACTTCACATGTATTGGATTTCAAGTGCAATTAACTTGCAGGGCTGGTCTCTGATCAAGCTGTTGAACTTCTTATGCTGGTTTTTTGCTAAATGCCATTAGATTTGACTTGTTTAATCCATTAAGAACCAAATTCATAAAAAAAAAAAAAAAACAGGAGGACAAGCTGTATTTATGTAACTTGATAGATTGCATTTAAATGTAACTAATTGTGGTACACAAAACTAGACAATATAGTTAAATATGGGTTAAACTGCTTCTAACTAGTCAAGCTATCAATACAAATAAGAATCTGTCCCTTTAAACCGGACAGGATCAGGGGCTGACAGCTTTTAAACAACTGGGCTTGTAACAAACTGCTAGAGCACTCTCCCTGACAACTGTTTAGTGAGATTAACACAGAGCCCCAAGTGATATAGTTAACAGGGCTGTGCGATGCCGGGACTCGGGCGGCTGGAATTAAATAAACCCATTCATCAACGTGTTGCTTTCAACACTAGAAAAGCTGTCCTTCCTTCACCTTTACAACCCGAGGACGGTAGTGAAAATTGCCGGCATTTAAAACACTCGGAGCGGACGTGAAGTGACATTGATTGGTGCTCAAAAGGCGAGTTTTAACCTTTCGGCATTAATATGACATCAACAAAAATATCTGCATGTCCTGAATTCAAAGAAAAAAATAAATACAAGGATTTCAAAAAGAGCAGCGAAAAAGACAGAAAGAAAAGATTTGGTCCGTCTGCAGCCGTGCAAAAAGAGACCCTTACATTATGGAAGAGAAAACACAGACCAGCCGGGCCGCGGAGAAATTCTTTATTTACTGAAGATATTTTTAGCCCTCATTGATCGCAGACCCACCCAGATACCACAGCTAGCTGCGGCCCCAACACAGTTTCACTGACTGTCAGTTAGCCAGCAATCCAGCTATTAAAGTGGCACAGTGATAAAAATTCAGGTCATAACTACAGAGACTAATGTTAATGACCTTCTTTCAATCTTTAGTTTCGTACACACTAATTAATGACTTGTGCAGTTACCACTTAGGGGTGCTCCCTCCAGTCCAGGGCAGGCTTTAGGCACGGAGACTGAACTGCTCCCTCCCTCACCCCCCTAAGAGAAGGGGTGCTCCCTCCAGTCCAGGGCAGGCTTGAGGCACGGAGACTGAACTGCTCCCTCCCTCACCCCCCTAAGAGAAGGGGTGCTCCCTCCAGTCCAGGGCAGGCTTGAGGCACGGAGACTGAACTGCTCCCTCCCTCACCCCCCTAAGAGAAAGGGTGCTCCCTCCAGTCCAGGGCAGGCTTGAGGCACGGAGACTGAACTGTTCCCTCCCTCCCTCACCCCCCTAAGAGAAAGGATGCTCCCTCCAGTCCAGGGCAAGGTTAGGCATATTCTAGAATAGCATTATTATTGATTTAAACATTGTTAGGCATACACTGAAAAATAGAACAGATTCCTGGAGTTAAGGGGGAAAACCTGTCTGTCTGTCTCAGCGTTCTCTTACAAATTGCCACAAATGAAGGGCATGCTAAGTGATTGTGGTCAGTAATATATAGAGATATAGACACACGCCAGTCCCACGGATAATGCAGGCGGCAGACAGACAGACGGGCACAGCACAGAATAGATCTGTACAGTGCTTTCAGCTCAGCAGTAACACAAGCAATCAAAGCTGTGCAGACACTGAAGGTCAGACACTGAACAACACACATGAAAGAAAGAGACAGACAGGGAGAGAGAGAGAGAGAGAGACAGGGAGAGAGAGACAGGGAGAGAGAGAGAGAGAGAGAGAATCAGCTGCATATTTTGCAATCTACACGTTTTTATTTTGTACAAAGGAAAGAAAAAAACACAGCAATGTTTCAGAACTTGTACTAGCGATACCTCAGAGTGCTTAAATTTACTGAGAGTTTTGATCGTTTACACTTGTTTTGTAAAACTGGACCCCATTCACAAAACTGTAAAGACTGCTTTGAGGAATGTCTTCTTTTTAACGAATTAAATCCCATTTACAGTTCTAAAAAAAAAAAGCTGAGTGGTTTTATGATCAGGTTACAAGTTCAATTCAACTAAAAACTTCTGAAAACACAAATCAGTCCTTTAAAAATGCCCTTAAAGTTCTGTGAATAGAGCTTTTGCTCTTAAAGGCTTATCTGAAGAAGTGGGCTTTTTTTAAGATATAAAGTCAGTCTCCACTGGTAAAATGTGGCTGTCCTGGTGTTTTGTAAAGTCACAACCACACAAAACTTGCTATTTACCCCAAACAGGGCTTTCTATATGTGTCTATTTTGAAATGACTGGCGTTGGTCTTCTGTTGCAGTTCTGGAGCCAGTAGGGGTAGCGGTTAAAATGGCTATGAATTCCACTGGATTATGTCCTGTTACAGAGAGTTACACAGTGTTGCAATGAGGCTGGCCCCCTGCAATGAAGACGGAAACTCACACAGTGCATGAACACAACATCAGCGATCATGTTACACCAGCACAGGGCTTACTTTCACAGCAGTGCTGAAAACCACCTGTCTAGTCTGCCCTGTGAACCTTGATGCTTATGAATGCTTTTAAAAAACCATTATCGTCACTCTTAAAAGCTTTATAGCTGTCCCCGCCACCCCTTTCACTGCGCCAACAACGTGTGCGCTGTTTTGTTTGTTTGTTTAAATGTTGCTTTAGGATTACATGTTAATATTTCGACACAATAAGCAGTGGCATTGCATTTCCTGTGCTGTAGGTCGCAAGGGCAGTGGAGTGAGTTTGAATCCAGATGCACGAGGAGATTATGTACCAGGAAACGGCAGCAGCACCCCGTCTTGTATAGCGTTCTATTTATCTACAGCAGCGTGCGCATTAATTAGAGCACCCCATTGCTTGTAAGGTTTTGATTTGTGCATATGAAATCAAACCACTGCGACGCGCAGTTATTTTAAAACAGAAAGAGAAAAGAAACACACAGCCACAAATGGTAACTTTTTAGAAGTTGCTTAAGCACAAAGTGGTCTAACAATTTCACACACGAGTGTTTCTATATCGTTGATTAATGACTTCTCACACCCTTTTCAAGCAGGTAGGTGTATAAAGGACATAATGAAAGCTGAATGGAAAGTCATATAGGTGTCTGATGAAACCAGTTTAAACAGGTACTGTGCTGTGTTTAGCAAACACGGGAAGACCCTGTGGCACAACAAAAAGCCATACAGCTCTATATTAACCTTGACGCGTTTCATTCGATCTCTAAGGACAGTAATGCGCGCAGCGTGTACTGTAGGGTGTCTCTTCTGGTTATCAGAGATGTCAACGCATGCAACTGACTCATTATAAAATCACAACTAACTAGTATTTGACTTTAGAACTACAAGACATACTGGCAAATCCTTCAAAGTGGATTTCTCCGACGTGAATTAAAATGCAATCCCTCATTTGATATTCAAACACATTTTTTGTTTGAATACCCTGCGCAAAGCCATGACACAAACCTGCACTGCATGACTAGCCTGCGCACAACGAGGTATATAACATATATACAGTACATTACTATTATTATTACATATTGTGTTTGAAGGCTTTTGGAAGCGTCTACATTTGTTTGCTTTTTAACAATAACATTTATCAATGCATACATTCTATTATCTCTATGCATAACAACGTTTTATCAGCATATCTTCTATTATGTATCCACACATGCTTTTGAGAAGTCTATACTTGTTTGCTGTTACATACTTACATTTTGTTAATGCATTGCTTATTATAGGACACAGGAGGCTGATTGATAACACCTCTAATGGATAGAACTCCCAATAACTACAGAACATCCTAAACAAGTTTCATCAGTATAGGGATAACTCAATCCGGGGTGCTCGATTCCGGGATAATATAACAATAACATAATGGATTAATGGACCAGGATGGAGATTACATTGCTTCATGATGCACTGGCATCCACAAAGGATGAATCTGCTCTCGGTTAACAGAAGCACACATCAATTTCTATTGCCTGGGCTGTGAACCACAATCAAAAGCCTATTAAGATGCACCCTCGTTAGAGAGGAATGCGTTAACTGGATTAGAGTAGGAAAGTGCATTCTGGAAGCTCGGCGAGGCAAACCTCCTTTTGATAAAAGGATCCGTTGTCAACGAACCCCCGTGAAATCAGGGCTTAAACACTTACGACTCCCGTTGCACAGCAGTTTGAGCGATTCCACGTTTAACTGCGAGTGTGACTAGACATACCTGGAGGTAGATATGATACAGTCTTGAACCACAGAGTTTACACTAGCCCTGGAATCATCTACAGGGGTCCTGGGGTTCAGAACTCCCCTCAATGAAATCTATTATTGAAATGATCAGGAGCCAGGAGTTTGAACAGGGTTAGAAACTCACACTAGCCCTGCTGCTGCTGCACCCAGTCCTGGGGTTCAGAACTCCCCTCAGTGAAATCTAGTATTATTATTGATGTTAGCGGGGTTAGAAATTTGGGGGTAGAAATTTAAATGTCATTTCACAACCTTTTGGCAGCAGCAGAAAGAAAGAAAGAAAGTTTCTAAGCATTACACTAAGGACAGCTGCTAACAATCTCTGGACACCTTCCACCAAAACATTCTGCTCGGCCGGCCCTTCTGATTGGATAGAGACCCTGCAGCTTGATTGCCGATTGGCTGATTCTTTAATGGAATCAGAGGGAGGAGGGCAGCAGGGCAGACAGTCCCTGTGGGAGAGCCAGGAGGGAAGCTCAGTCCCGTCTCTTCAGCTGCAGGATTTTTCCCAGATTGGTGCAATAGAATTTCTTGCCAAAAGTAAAAGAACAGAAGTGTTCATGGTTGAGGAAAGATTAAACGGCTCTAAGACAGACATGTGCAGCTTGGCCAAAAGTTTTCCATCACCTAGAAGGATTGAGACTATCTGAACATAACTTAAATATTTTATTTAACATGCATGTAATCAAAGAAACTACAAAATGATATCGCAAAAAGTCTACAGGAAGCCATACTAGTAGTACAGTATTTCATGTCAGATTTCGAAATGTCACATTTTTCAATTTCTGTCAGTTTTTCGTTAAGTAGTTTTCAGCTCAAACAGCTGCAGAGTTCAAGTTATAAAATGCCATCGCTAGCTTGAAATCTGCCACCGTTTAAGAGCTGAAAACAAGTTAAACGGTCTAATGAAGCAAATGGTGAGTTCGATGAAGGGTCTAGCTGAGTAACTGAGAGCGTGGTTGGAATGAAGACCAGCACACAGGGGGGTCCCCAGGACCAGGGTTGGGAACCACTGATCTATAGATGAAAAGTCATGCCTGCTTCCCTGCACATAATCACTTCAACGTGTTGTAGTTTAAACACAGTCTAGCAGCAATCAGCCTTTGTGACCAGCAGCAGTTCATCAATCGAGTTGGATTACTGAGACTTAAATATTTCCTTCTCTTGAATGAACGTAAATAAACTGCGTTTGCATTCATATGAGCCTCTGCTTACTGCTAAACAATTTTAGAAATAGCTGATCATAACAGCATGTTCAGAAGCTAATTACCAGGAAAATCTAAGGTGGAAAATAAAACACTTAATCTGTGATGCATCTTGGCCTCTCCCAATGCTAGTTATAAGCTCAGATTGTGTTTTTGTTATTTTGCAGTGTTTTGAGAATCAAGTATGGGAGACGAGTTAAATGACAGGTACTGACAGATAACGAAATGCAACTGCGTATTTTCAAAGGACAAGACTGGCAGGCAAACCTTTATCCCAGCGCGGGACGAGAACAATAATAAATAACAACACTTCTGTATTTAATAGTAAAGTTTCGACTTTGTTTTTCGTGATTATAAATGATTACGTTGTGGGTAGTGTGGCTTGACGGCACAGGCATCGTTTACACTGGGAAACGTCCCCCTCACGTTGCAGCAGTACCAAAACTTTCTCATTTTATTCGTCTCATCACTGGTCAGTACACCAGTCTCCACGAGAACATTTCTCAGTTCCGATGGCTCTGGTCTCAATACTATATTTTCTATTTGAACACACTGGGATCTTCTTGTCTTCGAGTGGCTGTGAAAGACCCCTCCTGTCCTCCGAAGAGGGAGTTCACGACCGCAGAGAGGCGCCAACCTGAATGAAATGATCACTTATTTCAAATATACTTGCCCCTGCAACAAAAACTGTCCCCGTCACTTTTCAATTATGCTCATTGAATTGTTGTCCATTATTCTGACCCATACTGATTCTGCATTGTTTTTTTTCTTCCAGATTTAGCTCCTGGGCTTCAAGACTATTTCTGATGTATAGCGCTACCCCTCCTCCTCTTCAATCCTTTCATATACAGTGTGTACCCACTTACTATATTCGTCTCCATCACTCTCGGATAACCACGTTTCTGTAACACCTATCACATCGTAGTTACTTGTTAGTGCAGTAGCTTCAAGTTCTAACATTTTGTTTTTGATACTTCTAGCATTTAGAGAAATACATTTAATGCTGTTTTAACCGAGTTGTTGCCCTTGTTTTGATGCGGTCTCCCTTCTGTTTTTTGGTTGATTTCTCCCTTTCTAGTTTAAATGCTTCTGAACCTCCTCGGGGATCCTTTCTCTGAAAAGATTTGTTCCCTTTTTATTTAAGTGAAGTCCATACCGTCTATATAGATAGTCCTTGTTGTACAATGTGGTCAAGTGTTCAAGGAAGGTGAAGCCTTCCTGTGTGCACCACGATTTCAGCCATGCGTTTAGATTTATTATTTCCAGCTGTCCGTATGGTCCTTTGCAAGGTGCCGGCAGTATCCCAGAGAATACCACAGTTTTTGCCTTGTCTCTTAATTTCCTTCCTAGCTCTGAATTTGTTTTGCAGGGATTTTGGTCTGTCTCTTCCAATGTTGTTTGTACCCATGTGGGTGACTACTACCGGGTTATCTCCTGTTCGTTCTAGGAGCCTGTCCATGTTCTCAGCGATGTGCGTGTTAGAGGCTCCCGGAAGGCATAACCTTCTTTTTGCTGTCTGGCCAGCACTGTTAATAGGCTCCTGGATGTTGTTCCTTTCGTTCTCTTGATGTTGGTTTTGATCATGTCATTTTGAAGCGGCTCAGATGTGTTGGATTTTTTGATTTCTGGTGGTTGTATTTGACGAAGTTTCTTTTTTCCCCCCCTGCTTCTGCCGACCTGAACCCAGCTGTTTAGACCCTCCTCTCCCTCCTTGGGGGCGCTCTGTCTGTTAGGGGTGCAGACTTCCAAGAACTCGGGGCGTGCCAGCTCCTCAAGCTCCTGTTGCAGTCATTTCGAGCAGCTCCATTTCTAGCGTACTTACTCGTTGAAGCACGTCTCGGGTCTTGCAGCACTTCACACACACTCGGTTGAGCTCTGCTGGGTTTGATCAGATTTCCCACATCATAAAGGTGCTGTTCGGCAAAATTTTTTACATTTTTTTTTTTGTTAATTTACCGACCTGTTTGGGGTAATTGGTTATTAAATATACCGCACAGTTTATTTGTATTATTGTATTTTCAATTCTTTTTTAAATCTTGTTGATAGCCACGTCAGGCTTTTTTTTTTTTTTTCCCTGCGTGTTTTTAAATTACTATTTTTTTGTTTGTAGCTGATGAGTCTTTTATTAGGTTTATATAAATTATCTGCTGGTTCCTGAAAATAAAAAAAAAAATTAAAAAAATCTACTTCGTTGTTAATTACAGTGTTTTTAGTTTTTTTCCTTTGGTCTTAATTGTGACTTCCATTTAAGGTCTTATTTTTTCCTGTTCTAGGTCTTTCATCTTGGGATTGATTTAGATGCAGAGACAACTTCAATCTACATAAACACACATTTAAATTTCAGAGTATATCCAGTGTATATATCTACAATGGCTGACATAGCAAACTTTTTGTATCGCTTCAAGAAACAGATCCACTGGACAGTGCTTCTACCACTGAGGCTGGCCCCCTGGACCCCGCCCTCTCACCTGCACCAGCCGTCACTGGACCTATTAACCTGTGAACACGATATGCTGCTGGAACTAAACTCTTCATCTGCTTTACTGATGACATTTCAGGCTCCTTTTTTTAAGCAAACCAACAACCTGGTTATCACAGCGCCTTGAGGGCTGCTACAATATAACCCTAACACAGTACAAATGCAATCTGCAACGCAGATCTAATCTTTATAAACTAGAAGACCCAGCTTCTAACAAAACTCACAAACAGAAAGGGAATGCATGGCGTGCATTCACTGTACCGCCTAGCAGATTAGCAGCAAGGCCTGTCTTAGTACTGTAAAGACAGCTCATCCACTCTACATGACTATATATGTGTGCATAACTTTTCAAAGCCTTTTATTGATGGCTTGCTTGCGCTGGGGATGGAACAGGCTCCCTCCAGTCACGCCTGGTCTTTTGCCTTGAATAGAAATTCTCCTTCGTTAGTCATCACAGGACACCTACCCTCGTGCTGACTGTACAAAACCAGATGCACCTGTTAAGCCGGGTCCACACCTGAGCGATCAGTTGCACAAGTTAGATCCCTGCAACCGAGTCGCTTATATGTGTCCCTGCAAGCAATTGTGATGAAGTAGAGCCGGGCTCTACTTTCCAAGCAACCTTCTGAGTGACTTCTGTAGACACAGGCGGTCATGTGGCAATTCGCAGACTCCGATCTTATGTTCTTATAATGCTGACTGCATGGCTTGCATATCCTGTCATAAAGAAGGGCCAATTTTTAAAAAATTAATTAATTAATTTAAAAAGCTTTTACGTGGCTTTGTTTTTTCTTTAGGGAATATGGCATTTAAAATAACAACAGTCGAAAAAAATAATAACAGCCAACTCTTCCTCTTTAATTACAGGACACATTGCGACCCGACCAAAAAAAGAGACAACCTCAGTTGTCAAAACCAAAAAAAAAAAAAAAAAAACCTACTTCACCTCATAGAGGGAACAAAAATGTAAAATAAAATCCTGTCACCTCAGTTATCATAAAAAGAGGCAACATGTAGACGAAGAACCTTGTTGCACAAGTACGTGCTCAGATGTGGATTCAGCGAGTGCTCGCAACTGAGTTGCGAGATTTCGGGAGCAGTTGGGTTCCCCAGCAGATCGCTCAGGTGTGGACCTGGCTTTAGACAGATGAATGCCGCACTAGGGTGTGCACTGGTTTGTAGATCAGTGGTCTTACAGAAGTTTACTCTGGTAGATTTCTATTAGAAATCTGCGCTTTTCCCTTTGCTTCTCCCCCTGGTTTGCCATGTCTTTTTTTAATATGCTTTACCATCCCTCTCTGGGCTTTACAATGCTTACCTGTGCTTTATTACACTTTGCTATGCTTTACCAGGCTTTCAATGTGCTTTATTACACGTTGCTATGCTTCACCAGGCTTTCAATGTGCTTCATTACACTTTGCTATGCTTTACTAGGCTTTCAATGTGCTTTATTACACTTTGCTATGCTTTCACTGTGCATTTCTGTAAGGGTCAAAGGATGTCATCCCAGCACTTTATTCTACATTAATTAAGCACCAGAAAATACTTTTCAAACAAATTCAAAACTGAAATATATATATATATAATATATATATATATATATATATATATATATATATATATATATATATATATATATATATATATATATATACACGGTGAACAAGATAACTGCCATGCATTTTCACAAATCTTCTCCAAACTTGACTCCTACCCTCCTATACACTGTTCAGATTCATCTGGGTACAGACTGATTAACTGTTGCTCGTACAAACATTTTCTTAACCTTTGCATCAGTCCAGGATTATGAGCACTCTGTGCGCCTGCTTTTAAAAATGCTCTTTTAAAAGACCTGTTGAAATGAAACAGAAAAAGCACACCAACGTGGAGCTGCGCCAGCTGCAGGCCGATCTGCATGGCACGCTAGACCTGCAATGCAGTGGGAACGGCCGCATGTGTAAGAGCATGCGTTAGCCTACAGGCAACGCTTAACAAAACGGGATGTGATTTCAGCTTTCTGCTGATAACCATACTGGCAGGATCTGGCGCACTGCAAACTGGACGGAGCTCTCAGTGACACAGCGTGTGCTCAGGGTGCAGCAGTCCTTGCACACGACTGGAGACTCCAGCAGTCAGGGGAGAGGATGCTTGGACTGAGCACTGAATTCTGCTGCTGGACAGAGTCAAGAGTCAGATCACGCAGGGCTTGTGTCATTTAGGCACATCGGGGATGGCAATAAGACTCCTAGTGCATAGCAGTTTCACCCATTCCTGGTTTTACTACCAGCTTGATTAGCCGCAGTGTGCAGGTAAGCTCGGGCGTGCCTCGTCAAACTCATAGTGAAACCAGGAATGGATCTTACTGCTGTGCAACTGGAGTCTTATTGCCATCCTGCACATTCATTCAGCCTTTACTGTTTGCCCTGGTCAGTCGCTGTTCAGATCAATGACCCCAAAGAGAGGGGGTGGGAACCATCGTGGTTAACACCTGTTAACTGCTAAAAACGTCCCCCAAGCATTTCTGCATTTGTCAATAACATCCAGGCTAAACACAGGCGTTTGCCTTGCTGTTAACACAGTTTAATTTATTAAAACTTACGGGAGAAAAGAAGGTTAATACTGCGTGCAGTAGTTCAAAGAAAGGCCACTACAGACAGCCCTACCACACCACCTTGCCATAGCGACCACACGGTTTAATAAAGCAAGTAATACACACCAGGCAGTTCCACTAGGAAACGCATTGCAACAGCGCGGTGAACACACTACGGAACGGAGCGGATTAGAGAGTGTAAGACCATCAGAACCATTCCATCGGAGAGGACGGGAGCGCGGCTCTTGCGTCAGGTGGCAAGCGCAATGCTTGTGTTGTGTATTTACTTCTTTCTTTATGCACGTTCAAAGCATACACTGTTGCAAGATTGCCATCATGCAGACAGGTGCATTTTGATTACAGAGTGCATCCTTTAAACAAGAAATACAGCAATAAAATAAACACAAGCAAAGGCTCTCTGCAAGGGAGCCATTCGTCTAAAGATTGTTACAAAGAACACATTCATAAATATT